>NC_139711.1:6017436-6266909 GCF_964188405.1 Protomyctophum parallelum | reverse complement strand
AAACGGGAGGGTAAGACTGGAAGAATTGTACTATTGAACAGTCAAAACAAGTTGCGTGCTTCATTATGAGTTAGAATACACCACAGACACTTTCAAACGAGAGCACACTTGTGGAGTAAAGTTGGCAAGTTGTCCTACCACACATAACGCACTCACATTTGAATACGATACATCCAACATGGATGCCTAAGACTCTTCACAGGAGCTATCCACACTGCGACTGTCACACCCAGGGGAAACACGACGTGTATCACACACGTGGACGGACACAAATAAAATTCTACCACGACTTCAACTGAAAAGCTCTTTGAAGAGACTATACACGATTCCAACCTATGCTTGAAGAGCCGCCTGGAGCCAAACCATAATAAGCAAAGAAGGCGGAATTTGTTTTGTATGCTTACACACACAGTACAGTCGAGCATTCCGCTGATGCTCTCAACGACACAGACTTGCAGCACAAAGTCTGAGTGCAATGGAACAATATGGTTAGATAAATCCCTTGAACACCAAGCATCCCGCAGTGGATAGAAAAACAGTGCAGCGGTCGGAGCCACGGCACTGACAACTGCAGTATCCTGGGAAGAGGAAGGAGAACGCAAAGCAAAAAGGAAACTGACAAAGTCAGATGGATGTTCTGTGTTACTGCTGGGCTACATGGAAAACACCTGCATACATGTCCAGAAACACTCCAGGAGCGGAGAAAAGAAAACCTATTTCAATAGGAAACTAAAATAGACCTAGAATCCTAGATACTGTAGCGTCTCAACATGCTACAACACATCTGTCCGTCATGAATTAATTTGAATAATAGTAAGCAGTAAGCCTGAATTACTTCGTTGTACAACGGACTGTTAGTTAGTCAATAGCAGGGTTGAGGTGCAGCACTTTAACAACACAGTAAACACCAATAAATCAGAAAGAAAATTGTCCCAAGATTCCAAGGTTAAAAAAATCTGTAATGGGAAAAAGCCAAGTTCCAAGGATTCTTGAACCAGATTACAAAGGGGATGTAATGTAAACAAAGCAATAACACAACACAACACAATCCCTGCAGCAAAGAACTATTTTCAATTTCTTCCAATGTTATTCATATGGCAGGGAGGGAAAAAAAATGACTCATTCAAATGCAGACTGGTAATACGACCACTCAATTAGGCTGCCTGATGAAATGAGCCATTCTCTCACTCAAGTACAGTAAATAAAGGCTCTGGTAAATGACACATGAATAATTCCTAATCGTAATTGCAATTCCTTGCTGTCTGCGGATAGAAAAGGCAAAGTGGCAGGTTGTAAGGGGGGGGGGTGGGGGGGGATGTTAATCCAACTCCAGGAAATGATCCGGAAGGTAACCTAACACAATTAAACCTGCTCCGTGGGAACTAGAAAATTGAAATTCATCTATTCTATTTGTCTGTATTCTAAGTGTTTAAAGTACTGTAGGGTAACGAGTGAGACATTTTCTATATTGCGAAAAGAGGCACAATTATCCCAAGAATCCTGGGAAATTTGTTTTCCATCTACAGTCGAAACTAATTTGTTCATATTGCAGGCATATTTCAACAAGAAGAATCAACATTACAATGAACATAATATAAACTTTGAATGCTGCTTAATTCCACTATACTGCACTTACTGCAGTCTTCTATTCCTGTGAGGGATATGGAATGCCAAGTTCATCTTTGATCTCTGCTGAGCAGAACGGCCTTGTGGAAGTGACATTTGACAATTCTTCATTGTATAAACAAATGAAATGTGTTAAAGTAAGTCATTTGGGATTTTCAAAATCATTCCATTTAGATGAGATTGATACCATCATGCTGTTAGCCCATTCTGACCGGGCACCCATTTTGGTGTCAGCATGCATGTTATGCTTTAGCTATTTAAAAATAGCAGATCTACAAGCTCATATCGCGCCACCGAGTGGCGCGATACGAGCTTGTAGGTCTGCTATTTTTGAAAAATCAAAGAGCGACTGACATTTTTAGAATCTGATCTCAGGTCAGAATGGGTTCATCAGACCAGTGTGTGTCCGGCGGAAACCTCGTATGAATCTGATCTCAGGTCAGAATGGGTTAGGCTCTGAGGCTGCAGGTATGCAAGGGTGCATTATGGGTCTTCTGTAATAGCAAGAAATGTACTAGCCTGGAATCCAGCATGATTCGCTATACGTTCATCTTTTTCTCACTTCGCTATTCAGTCTGGCCAGAGTCCTATTTGATTTAACTCGTATTTCCATTACGCAGGCAAGTCAGGATTCAGGAAGTGACAGATTCTACATTGGACAACACTGCAAGAAGCGGCGGGCTATTTTCTCCAGTTGGCGCACAGAGATAAGAGGCTTTTGTGAAGCGATAGATATATTGCAACCACCCTAACACCATCACATCCACCCTAACACCAACCACATCCACCCTAACACCATCGCATCCACCCTAACACCACCACATCCACCCTAACACCATCACATCCACCCTAACACCACATCCACCCTAACACCATCACATCCACCCTAACACCACATCCACCCTAACACCATCACATCCACCCTAACACCACATCCACCCTAACACCATCACATCCACCCTAACACCACATCCACCTAACACCACCACATCCACCCTAACACCATCACATCCACCCATAGCGGTGGGGTTCCTCCCTACTGCACGGATTACAAACCCACAGGTCTGTGCTGGGTACAGACACAATGTGGGAGGAATCCATAAGAAACCTAACTGGTGTGGGACCTAACGTTAGCAGAATGTGACAGGTTGTATGTGAATGTTGGCAGACAGCTGCTCCCCTCTTCCCGGTAATGCGTACCAGCCCTGAATCATCTTTTAGTAGTATGGAGTACCGGATCGTACTGTCCCACTTTCACCCCAGAAGTGAACGGCCTGGCAGAAGTGGATGATGGCGGAAAAACAATGCTCTGCGAAAAACACGTCCACTCTCGTTTGCAGTTTGATGAGGCCAGAGACAGGAAACCAGACCATTTTTCTGCTAGCATAACGAGAGAACAACGGGGGTACTGTTTTCTCAGCATCAAAACACGCCACAGATGGCCAGTCCTTTTGACCGAAAGAAAATGCAAAAACAAAAACTGAAAACTCTCTGATGTTAATCATCCTGTTGGTGTTTTGGGCTTCTGCCATATTGAATTATGAAAGTGGTGAGGGAGTACTGTCTGGGGTAATCAATAGGCTGATTCCATGTGCCAAATACGCAGTACAGATCCTGAGAGATGTGAGTTTAACAGATGGTGTGATACCTTCGTCAGTATGTCAACGTGTGCGTGTCTGCGTGAGTGTTTGTAAATGCCTACCGTCGTGTTTGCATGTTCTAATCTTGGAAAGATAAGGAGTGAGTGTTTGTGTGTGTGTGTGTGGTGTGTGTGTGTGTGTGTGTGGTGTGTGTGTGTGTGTGTGTGTGTGTGTGTGTGTGAGGGTGTGTGTGTGAGAGTGAGTGAGTGAGAAAGAGAGCGCAAGAACAGGAAGCAGCATGTTAAAGTCTGTGTGCTTTCATCCTCCCGCCTAGAACACACCGTTGTTGCTTCTCCGTGGCTTTAATTAACCTTCTGCTAACATCAGTGCACAAAGTAAATCTGTGAGCGGTGCCAAGCCATAAAAATGAGTAAAACTCATTTGTATCTGGAGGAAAGCAAGGTATTTTTCTTATTATGAATTACTGTACCCAGTCTGTGACATTAAGGCTTTCTTCAGACTGAACGCAAATCCGATTAGTTTCACAAATACAATCTACGGGACTGACTTCACACACTACTACTTGCAAGTGGTCGACCTATATTATGCCGATCGCGGTAGGGGTGTGCAATAAAAAATAAAACAGATTCGCTCATTCATTTTAAAATCGATTTTAAATTATTATTATTATTATTATTATTACAATTGTAATGGTTTGGCACGGGCAGTTAGCTCAACCGTCTGGGCACCAAGCCAGGCCAAGCAGCCGGACGGCGTGCTGCGGGTTCGACTCCCGAGCCCGACGGTCACTTCCCCATCTCTCTCCCCCTTTCCTGTCTAATTACTGTACCCTATATCAATAAAGGCAAAACACCCCAAAAATTTTCTTAAAACTAAAAAGTAATGGTTTATATTGTTTTTAAATGTTCTAGTATTAAAAAAAAAGCTAAGTAACTTGGGGGGGGGGGGAAGGGGGGGTAACACAAAGAATTGTGATATCCGATCAATCATTGAATCGCAATATAAAATACAGTATGTAATAATATAATCAAGTATCGATATCGTATTGGGAGGTACGTGAATCACACCACATTGTGAGCTTGTAGATTGTATTTTCACACACATGCGCACGCGCGCGCACACACACACACACACACACACACACACACACACACACACACACACACACACACACACACACACACACACACACACACACACACACACACACACACACATCAGCATAGAGACAGTGTAGTGCCACGGTAATCATATAGGATCATAGGTAAACCTATAGCATCAATCTGAACAGTATAATGTGAAAAATAAACACTATAATGTGTACATTCATTGAAACTATACAACGTATAGGATGCCAGGTCAACAAATGGACCTGGCATCTGTCAAAATATCTTGCCATCTAAAAATGTAGCTTATAGTCTGGCAGTCAACAGGCTAGTGCGAAATTTGGTATATAGTATTTTTTTATTGGCATTAAATATTGTCGATTGTCTAGACATTAGAGGTGTAATGATACATTTTAACAGCGATACGATACGTATCACGATACATGGTGGAAGATACATTACATGGATGATATTGGTGCATTATGGCGATACGATACAATTCAATGATTTAAAATCGATACAGTAACTATTTAGCAAAGACATGAAGTGTGTATAGAGCAGTTTTTCTTGAGGGAAATATTTATTATTATGGATATAAAGTAAACACAGTATTTCTCTGCCAAATACATGGCCATTATATGTGAAGACATTATGGACAAACCTGCACCTTGACATGAACACAGAGTTCATGTGTGGAATGGACAAGTAATTAAACACATTTCTTTCTTCTTAAAAGTGCTTAGTATTGGTACAATCGTTTAGATGTTTTCTTTTCCATTGCAAAACGATTCAATACTTATTATTTGCATTACAAACGAGTATGTGTATCATATACGATACAAAGTGTAACTTAAATTGTTGAAATTAAAATTGATTTCTCGATGCAGTTACTATATCGTTACACCCCTAATATACATACGTTCATGAATCCACTTGCTGACCGGCTGTCAGCATTGAGCAATTTTTTTAATTGAGGTTTACATATATGTCCATGACCATACCATTAACATCCTATATAAAGGCAAAAATGTCAAAATTGTATTATGCTTTAAGTAGCATGTGACATGTCAATTGTCAAAATTGCTCACAGCTGACAGCCAGTCAGCAAGTGGATTCACGGATGTATGTATGTAGACAATATTTTAGGCCAATAAAAAGACAATATATATACCATATTTCCCACTCCACAACCCCGGCTGCCGGACTATTAAGACTGCATGGTCAAGTGCTACGGGCTAAGGTGGAGTCTGAAGAGGCAAGTCTTCAGATTATGGCAGAAAACCGGGAGTTAGTCTACAGTTCTGACTGCAATGGGTAGTTTGTTCCACAGTTTGGGAGCCAGAAGGGAGGAGAAAAGTCTGGCATGTGTGGAGCGTTGTTCCGGACATTTTAGGGAACGTTCTGACAGCTTCCCTGTGTTAGATGATCTGAGTGTGGGGGAGGGCCTGTAGGGTTGGAGCAGGCTTTGAAGATTTGGGGGTGCCATACCTTTGGTGGCTTTGTAGGCCAACATCAGTGTGTTGTACTCTGTGGAGGCATTGTAACGCCCCGCCTGCTTCTGATTGGCTTACCAACACTGCCCGTCTTGAGTGTCCTCCACTCCTATGCTGGATAGTCTGATACAAGGTTACTCCGTGGTGGGAAATACATTTATAATGCGTAGTAGCCTACGGTATCATACAAGATAACTGTAACTTGTAACTTATATTTTTGTAAAAGAGGCAAACTAATGTTTATGCCGTTTGCTTTGATGGAATAATGTGTTCTAATTCTAAATAAAGTATTTGTGTTGATTATTGTGTCATTTATTTGTATACAGTGTAAAATTGAAACATTATTGTACTGTAAAAAGGTCTCCTTTCCCTTCATCTTTATCCTTTTTTGTATAATAGTATTAGTTTACTAAAATTAGATAATACACAATATTCAACACTAACACTTAATTTAGAACACACCCAAAACAAATCATATAGTACACCGCACGTGTTCAATCAATTATTCAATCAAAGCAAACAAACAATATTAATTTGCCTCATCTCCAAAAAAAACGTACAAGTTAGTTACAAGGCTGCATTCTGTCGCACTGTCGCATGTGCCAAAAGTTAGTTACAAGGCTGCATTCTGTCGCACCGTCAATGTGCCAAAAGTTAGTTACAAGGCTGCATTCTGTCGCACCGTCAATGTGCCAAAAGTTAGTTACAAGGCTGCATTCTGTCGCACCGTCGCATGTGCCAAAAGTTAGTTACAAGGCTGCATTCTGTGGCGAGTGCCACACTGTCATTCTCTTGTATTATTTCTCACCACGGAGTAACCTCGCATCTCGGAGGACAGTCAAGACAGGCAGTGTCGGTAGGCCAATCAGAGGCAGGCGGGGCGTTACCATGCCTATGCTCAGACACAAACAATATATACGAGCCTGGGAAGCCTTCCAGCCTAACGATGTGCGCTGCGTTAACTAAGGATGGCAGGTGTTGTAGTGAGAGTGGCTTCAGCAGGCCTACTGTAGGGTCTGCCCCATAGAGTATTAAAAGGATAGAGACTAAACTGGCGCGAAGCTCCGCCCCCTCCACTATTCATGTCAGTGGAAGTTGCTCAGTGGCGTTTTGAAGCACCCGGAAGGCTGCCGGAAGTACCGTCTATTTCCGCATTTTCTCTGGGCTTTAATATTGAGCGCTCGGTTGCACGAAGAATCCACGGTTCCGCCTGCAGTCCTTCCTCCTACTAGTAGGGCCCAGCGCTTCAACATTGGAGTGCCTAGCTGGCCCCTTGGTCTGCCCTCCCTGCCTCCCACAGAGATCTGTCACACACTACTGCACCACTGTAGCTACAAGTACAAGTCCTTAACACGTCCTGCAGAAAACTCTTTCACACCCTGTTAGGAATCAACTAAAGTGGGCCAGACTGTGTTTCTATTTCATACAGTCATTCATGTTTTATGAGGGGTATCATATTGATTCTGGGAGTAAACACAGTCAACCGCTAAGGGAAGTGCAGAGTCTCAATTCACCGGTGAGTTCACGCAACACCACAGAGTAACAATCAGAACTGGACTTAAAGGACAAGTCCATATTCGGAGTACAGCGCCCTCTTGTGTTAAACAGCTGTTCCATGTTTGGCTGCATTTACATATATAGTAAGACTCCTGTTTGTTCAAGTATTGGTGGACAGCTATTAATCACTCTATATGCAGTTTTTATAGCGACAGTGGAGGGAGAGAAAATGGTAGGAGAGAGAGATGGAGAAGGACCAGCAACTTTGCATGCAATGGCATGCAATGCATGGGGCCTCAATTTCCCAGAACCCTTTGCATGTCAGTGCGACGGATGTTTTTGTGATGACGTCATCAAAACGCGTCACCTATCCCACTGTGTCCGGTGGAAACCCTGTATGTCTTAAAACTTCTTAAAAACGTGAATTAAACAATGAAAACATAACTTGTGTATCTCGTTATTGGGAGGGAAGCTGTCAATTTGTTCTATAGTCAAGTAACTCGTTAATCGTGTTAGGGAGGGGAAGTGTTTTAATTACTTAATTAATAATAGGAACGGAGGCCAATAAGAGTGCTGAAGGAAAGGTACTTCTCGTGTGTGAATGTAAATGCAACCCATGCATTGTACAGTAGTGTGTAACCGACAGAGGAATAGGCTTCCATAACTTTGGTGACAATGTGATTTGTTGATCTGGTTTCATGATAAGATTTCTGTGACTGCATTTCAACATCAACAACAACATCATCTATAAGGAAACAAGGAAGTGTGCCGTGTTTGTAACACCAACTACTGTAGGAATACAGACCAAAATGAATCATGTAGAACAGTAGTCAGCCACTGACTACGCTATTAAATTAATCTCCTGCAGATGAGAAAGAATTGACTCAATGTTGCTGACACCCTGAAATAATGTGTGAAATGTTCAGCTTGGAGCTTCTTACATTATTATGGATGATTGGATTACATCACTTCTCCTTCATCTCTGCTTCAGTTTGAAGTTTATGAAAACAAAAAATGAACACCCCATGGCAGGAACAGGCTATGGGTCGTGTGATGTCACAGCCTAGTGCTTGTAATATACAAAAGTCTTAGAACATTTTGATCAGCACTCGTATATTCATTATCCAGCAATGTAAATTATCCATAGAGTTTTCATAACCACTTTTCCATGTCCTTGTGTTTTGGGTATGTCAAAAAAGTTAAATAAATAAAATAGTGAAAATAACCGATCTACAACCTCACAAAATGTCACGTTGTGTGATGCAGTGTGAGCTTGTAGATCAGTTATTTGCAATACTTTTGCACAAGACTGTAGTATAACAATTTGTTTTGTATTGTTAGTTTAAATTGCAGTATAAATTGTACAGGTGCACAAACAGTAACTATGTATAGTTATGTAAATGTATTCCACTGTTTGCCTGTCTGTTTTCTGTTTCTTGTGAGGACTGTGGATGAAAATCCGGTGTATTTACGTCCATGTGATGTCCATTAATATGCATTGTCCTGTCCAAATAAACAAATAAAGTAAATAAAGTAAAAGTAGATGTTGTTCAAAGCTGGGGAAGCAACAAGGTGGTCCTTCTAGGAAACCAACTAAAAAAACAACCAGAATCAATCAAATCGATTGAATTCTGAAAACATTGGACCCCCCTAAAGGTAAAAGATGATGTTCAAAGAAGTGCCTCTCAGTCACGATGCAGTTTTCAGTTCAATATGTTCTCACCAGCAAACCTGTAGTATCCGATAAACTTAAAAATCTCCCTTCAAACACTCTACCACTGAGTTTTCTGTCGAGTGAAGTTACACACCAAAACCCCGAACCTTTTGGTCCTGTCAGTCCCATCAGTTTTGGGACTTTTCCCTCAATATTGATGACTCCACCGTTACCCCCTCCACCAAGTCCATAACCTTGGAGTCATCCTTGACCTAGTCCCGCATAGCCAGTGAGCAATCAGTGATCTCCCCGCCTTTCGACTATCTGGGGAAATTGTAAATGAAATCTAAATGCAATGCTGCGTCTAGAAGAGGGAAGAAAACCTCCACTAACAAACACATGCCGAACTACTTCGGAAACCAACCCTGTCACTGTCCAAACAGTCCCAAATATCAAGGACATTGCCCTAAAGTCTTTGCATTGGTTTCCGCAATGCAGTTTGTTTTTGAATCTACGAATGTTGTTGCACCAGATGCATCAGTGTACAAGATGTATCGGTAGGCAGCGATCTCTCCTCCTTTCCCCAAGTTCAACGAGATCACCAAAACACCCCCGAAACATTGTTGCAGAAAGTGCCAGAAACACTCATTCATGCTTTCATCACATCAACAGTGATAAACTTGATCATTGCAACAGCTTCCTTTACACCACCACCACTAGAGTCCTCTAGTCTACACTACAGTAGGCTACTGTACAGTGAGTGTACAAAACTGCTTCCCGCATGCTGACAAGTATGCGCTCCAGAGACCACATCATACCGTCCCACCGTGAGTTTCAGAGGCTCACAGTCAATCACAGAATACATTTAAAGACCTGAGGCCGATTCTCATATAATGTTTTGTAAATCGGTTTTCTGAAAAACAAAGGTTCGTTCCAATAGGAGTTTTGTCCCCTCAGCCATCGCGGCATTAAACAAACTGCCCCGCCGATAGGATGGTTCTGTACACAGTGGGGAACTCATGTTTTTTTTTGTATTGTCTTGGTGTCATGTTTTTCTGTACTATGTGCTGTTTTTGTTGTTGGTGTTGAACAGACCTGTGAAGATGAATATCCTTCGGGACAATAAAGATTATTATTATTATTATTATTATGTTTTTATATCAGTGGTTCTCAAACCTTTTCAGGACCACCATCTCAAAATATTTTGTTCCAGGGAACCCCGGAATCAAGCTTATTTTATTTTTCTGAGCTCAATTGCACCCAAAAAACATGAACTCTTAACATTCAGTAGATTTTCTGTGGTCTGGGGTTTTCTGGCTCAAATAAGTGCTCTGATTGACCTGTGGACTGTGAGGCAAAAGTAGGAATTTGCCAGCAGATGTCACTGTTGATGCCCGTTTGCAGCGCAAAAAGGCTTCAGAAAATCCACTGAATGTTCAAAGTTCAGGTGGTGTGGGTGTAATTGAGGAAAAAATAAAAATAAATGAAAGTTAATAGCATGAAACCTGTAAAAGATTATAAAATAAATGACAAACATTTCTACGTTTTTGTTTTGTTTTTAATAGCAGAAAAGCCAAAGTATAAAAGTATGGTTAACCCATTTTAGGCTAACACCCCTTTTGGTGTTAGCATTACGTTATGCTTTAGCTATTTAAAAATAGCAGATCTACAAGCTCATACGCGCTACGAGCTTTTAGGTCTGCTATTCTCTAAAATTTGAAGAACGACTGACATGGAAACATAGCTTTTTCAGAAAACTGTCAGGATGTAGAAGACATTTTTAGAATCTGATCTGTTCAGTAGTCACTCGCCACCTCAACAACCTAGCTCCACCCACCCACCCACCCACCTACCTATCCCTCCTCCTCCACCACCGTTGCCTCTCCTGATCCCACAGTTCCGCTGATGCTAACCTCCTGCTAAATCCCCCAGGACCAAAGAGCTGAACCTGGGGTGATACAGGGCTTTCACTGCTGCCCCGCCCCCTCTCTGGGGAACTGACTTCAGTTCCAACCCACTTCAAAGCAGCCCCCGCCCTCTGTTCTTTTAAACCCACGCTCAGAACCCAGGACTTCAGACATGCCTTTCCTGGCCAATGCGCCCTTTTCTGATGATTAACTGTGAAAATAAATTCTAAATTAATCATAATAATAAAGTATGTACATACTAGTATATATACATACATGACACATACACCGGTGTGTGTGTGTGTGTGTGTGTGTGTGTGTGTGTGTGTGTGTGTGTGTGTGTGTGTGTGTGTGTGTGTGTGTGTGTGTGTGTGTGTGTGCGCGCGTGCGTGTGCGTGTGTGTGTGTGTGTGTGTGTATGTGCGCGTGTGTGCGTGTGTGTGTGTGTGTGTGTGTGTGTGTGTGTGCGCGTGTGTCTGCGTGTGTGCGTGTGTGACTGTGTGTGTGTGTGTGTGCGTGTGTGTGTGTGCGTGTGTGTGTGTGTGTGTGTGTGTGTGTGTGTGTGTGTGTGTGTGTGTGTGTGTGTGTGCGTGTGTGCGTGTGTGTGCGTGTGTGTGATACTAATTGAAAAACTGAATGAAGAACAGACAATACTCTAAATTAATAATTCGATTTTTGTTTTTGTTCATCAACATCACACTATGTCAAAATACATGTCAATATCGAGGGATTGTTGTGTTGCTTGCTACTCTTAACGTTGAAGCAACATAGAGCGTCGCATTCCCGCCCCCTTTCATAACGACGAGGGCCCAGGAAAAAACTCCCCGTTCAATTTCCTCATAGACGTTTCAAAAGGTATTTATTTAGAGACGTTTACGCCGCGGACAAAGCCAACTGTTGTTGTGACAAATCTTTTTTTTTCCTTCTTACTAATTACACAATAACACATTGTGTTTATTGTCACGATTTGTCACAACAAGAGTTGGCTTTGTACGTGGCGTAAACGTCTTTAAATAAATACTTTTTGAAACCTCTATGGGGACAATGAACGGGGAATTATTTCCTGGGCCCTATATTGAGTACACATTTAAACATGATGACACCTTACCAAAATAATGTAAGTAACCTGATTGAAAATCATAATAGCAATTTTGATGTGGATAGTGTGTAACAAAAAGGCAATTCTAACTAAATTGATCATCTATATATTTTAAATCAAGTATAATAATTATGATATACAGCACAAATAATGTTTTTTTTATCACCAGTGATCCAAAACAGAATCAGTATGGATAACATAGATTGCCATCTCATCTTTATTCTGATCTTTTTTTCTTTGATCAGGGAAGGTTAACAACATCAGCTCTGAGACAGAGCCACGACGCCACTTCTTGTCCGTGTTGAGTGCTCCCTGGAACGAGGCAAATTAGAATGAAATATTGAGTTCATTTATGAATAAGTGGGGCTGAACGCCCCTCTGTCTGGGCTTCAGCATGCATATTTAGTCGATGGAAACCACTGGATGGGTCATTTCTCTTTAGCTGCTTCATTAACCCATTCTGACCCGAGATCAGATTCATACGAGGTTTCCGCCGGACACACACTGGTCTGATGAACCCATTCTGACCTGAGATCAGATTCTAAAAATGTCAGTCGCACTTCGATTTTTCAAAAATAGCAGACCTACAAGCTCGTATCGCGCCACTCGGTGGCGCGATATGAGCTTGTAGATCTGCTATTTTTAAATAGCTAAAGCACGACATGATGCTGACACCAAAATGGGTGCCCGGTCAGAATGGATTAAATAGTGAAAGTCAAAAGTGCAATGTCTCACGATGTCCGAAAAACCCCAAACGAGAGCAAAGATCTACAGCGGAGGAACAGAGCTTTTAAAATCCGCATGAATATGAAGAAATTAAACATGCCAAAAATAGACGAAGAGCCACTGCACCTCCCCGTCTCTCTGCAAGAACTGGAACTGGTGTATTGTATAAAATAATAATAATCCAACTTAGAAAAGAGGAAAGGTTTCTTTTTTTTTACGTCAAGCGGTAGAGAGACGACCTGAGATGAAAGGAGTTTAGTGCTCTCATCATTAACACAGCAGAGGCACTGGAGAGCTAGATAAAACTCACAGCAGGTCGTTGTACTAACCACAGCCAATCAGTGGCAGCCCTCCAGAGATCTGCACACGCACTCCAAAGACACCACACGGGGGGGGGGCAGAGAGAGAGAGAGAGAGAGATTGCAATATTGCAAAAGGCATTGCAAAATTGCAATGTGGCTGACACAGCTCTATGGTTTTTTATTCTTTTTAATTGTACATACATTTCATAATTTTGACTGTTTCATTTCACTGACTTGCTTTGTTATCATGTAAATAATGTGCAGTATGTTTCTCATGCCAATAAAGCCCCCGCTTTGAAGGGAATTGAACTGAGAGAGAGAGGATGCTCAGGGTGGGACAATGTCAGATTTCCGTCTGCTCCAACTGTAAAGTGTCTTGAGACATCTTGTTGTGATTTGGCACTTAAATACAATTACATTGAATCTAAGAGAGAGAGCGAGAGAGCGAGAGAGCGAGAGCGAGAGCGCGAGAGCGAGAGCGCGCGTGAGAGAGAGAGAGAGAGAGAGAGAGAGAGGCCTTCCAAAGCAGACATTAGGCTGCCTCGAAAACAGAACTGAAACCGATTGGGTTTTGTGCTCGGCAGCCGGCAGGTACAGAAGCTAATATGACAAGAGGTGAGAGCTAAGGAGGTCTGGGACTGTGTGTTCACCAGTGGTCTGTTGTTCTCTGCCTTAGTGCCTTTAGAATGCATTCAGTAGGGCTAATCAAGGTCAAGGTCAAGGTTAGCTTTATTGTCCCTTGCGGGAAATTGGTTTGCAGCCAGATCATAGTAAAATACACACAAAATACACACAACAACAACATTCAATGCAAGACTAAGAACAGGGCACTAGAGACAGAGAATTCATGACATACAGTAGTAGCAAAGTCAGCTAAAGTGCATCAGTGGGCAGTATGTGCAAAATGGCAAGAATAAAGTGCTATTTGCTGTTCAGTAGTTGAATAGCAGCTGGGACAAATGATAATTTGAACCGATTGGTCTTTGTGGCGGGCACCCTCAGCCGACGACCTGAGGGCAACAGTTCAAACTCAGACCAAAGTGGGTGATCCGATACCTCCAGGAGGGAGGAGGCTCTCTTAAGCATCTGCCTCTTGTACAGATCTATAAGTTGGGCTTGGGTTCTCCCAGAAATCTTACTGGCCACTTTGACGAGGCTGCTGAGCCTGTTCTTGTTTGCTAGGGTCAGATTTCCGTACCAGGCAACCATACAAAACATAAGAACAGATTCAATAAAACTCCTATAAAAAAGAGTCATCATTACAGATGAGACATTAAAAGAACGCATTTTCCTCAGAAAAAAAAAGACGCTGCTGGACTTTTTTTGAAGTAGAGGCAACATGAGAATCAAAGGAGAGTTTGTTGTCCAGAACGACACCCAAGTATTTGTAGCTCTCTACAACTTCAATTTCTGTGCCCTTAATAAGTGTAGGAGCAGGACTGGGAGGAGTCCGTCTAAAGCTGATGATCATGTCTTTAGTTTTGGTCACATTTAGCTGTAAAAATGACTTGTCACACCAGGATATGAAATCATCGACAAAATCATGGACAGGCCAGATAGTGGGACAGGAATTCTGAATAGGTAAAATAGCTCAATTCAGTCTCTCTAGAGACAAGCTCACTATGATGAAGGTCACTATTAGAAGAAGATATTCTCTCCAGAGACAGGCTGCAGCCAACAGTGGTAAGAAGGGGGAAAAAGATAGCATGTAAACGCAATAAATGTTCCACTGTGTGCTATCTGGCCAAGTAATTGGAATCTCCAACAATTATCTTAACTGCTGCTCATTATTTTTAAGCCCATTGGTGAAAA
The DNA here is from genome assembly GCF_964188405.1 of Protomyctophum parallelum. NCBI lineage: Eukaryota > Metazoa > Chordata > Actinopteri > Myctophiformes > Myctophidae > Protomyctophum > Protomyctophum parallelum. Next base: position 6,252,087 of record NC_139711.1, on the reverse strand, counting down.
TAATTATACTTCGACTAATGACTGATAAATGACAATGTGATGGCAAATATAGAAGACTGTAATGAATTGATTGAAAGGTGTGGATAAAATGTCAGAATCAACAAAATAATATCAGAGGCAAAAAGATTAAAAACAGCCTGGGTGTGGGGCTAAGCACAACCCATAGACAACACAAATACAGAGATTTGCTTTAAATCCAATACTTTTACCAACTGTAAGATGGCCTCAAAAGCCTACACACCTTACATACAACAAGGTTTCCGCCTGACAGCAATAATATTTGTCTGATTTAATGTATCAGAAATCTCCCTTATTCCACAGGACAATCTCTGATCCTGTGCCTCAGGTTTGTAATACATGGTAAATGGATTTCTGCATTTATATAGCGCCTTTATCCAAAGCTCCTTATGTGCTTTACATTCACACAGTGATGGCAGAGGCAACCATGCAAGACACTAATCTGCTCATCGAGAGCAGTTAGGGGTTCTGTGTCTTGCTCAAGGACACTTTTGACACAAGCCGGGGATTGAACCGGGAAGACCAGAGAGACGCTCTGACTGCTGAGCCACTGCCGCAGGATGCAATTTGCACTTCAAACCGATCAACCCATCTAATCAGCCATTGTGAACAACAGCTATAGACCCCAAGCTGCAGAAAGAGCAGCATCTCAGACTAAAGGCATACAAAGCTTACTTTGACGACATGCTGGCTCATGGGGAAACTTTATCAAAACTCTGTCCTTTCCCCCCATGGAGAGGGCCAGGTGACTTGCAAACCACTCAACTGGAAGACCAGGCTCTTTCACGTACACTGCTATGAGGGAACATGCCTTTGATCCGCCAAAGGGCGTGCTGCTCCTCCGTCACCACGACCACCAATCACAATCCCCGTTGCATCCGCCAATCAGGAATGAGATGCCTTTAATTCAGCCCCAACAACCACCAGTGTTGCTGCCTCTTTTCCCCCTCGACACTCTGAGAACAGATCGAGGATCTGTGTCGCGTAGGAACAAGCACATAAAGAAGTATGAACGGTATGATCGGTGAGCATGAACCTTACCGATCTCCGTGTCCGATTTGTCCATCTCCGTGTCGGTGAGGGTCAGGGCTGAGTTTGAGCGGCTGGACAGGCAGGAGTTCTGTCCTGACTTCACCCCCCGTCCCCAGAGGGACATGGTATGTTCCGGCGAGGCAGGCTCATGGTTTTCCGAGGAGACGGGTCCCCTGGAGTAACTCCCGAGGGGGTGCGAGAGGCCCGTCTCGGGGCAAAGAGCCAAAGCCCTCCTGGCGGAAGGCTCGCAGACCCCCAGCTGCCTCAGCGAAAAGGTCTGGCCTGCATAAGCAAAAACAGTAAAGTTAACAGACCAAGGAGACAACAGAGTTTAATGGATAAAACCACACTTAGCAGAAGAAAGGGGAGTTGGTTGAATTAACACAGTGTTAAAGGACCACCTCACCACTTTTCAACCTATCTTCATGTAATTGGTCCTCATTATGTTCATGATAAAATACCACCATTATTTTCTACTATATTCAACTCTATTTTCTCTTTTCTACTCTGCCTGTGTCTCATAGGAGGGCTGTGGGCAGTTAAGAAACCCGTCCACCAGTGACATCATCGTTTAAAAAAAATCAAGATTATTTGTTACTGTATATATTTAGATTTCCATTATCGTGAGATCGATTCCATTTTAGCATTGCAACTTTTCAGGCATAGAAAGCCTGCTGTTTCTATTGGCTTGGATTCCCCATCGATGATGTCACTGGTGGACTTTCTTCCTGGAAATAAAAATGTCTGTGTTTCCGAGGCTACTGGTGGACTGAACTGCCCACGGCCCTCCTATGAGAACCAGACTGAGAAGATTTATCTTGTTGCTATTGTACCATGATCATTACTTGAAGATGGGTTGAAAAGTGGTGAAGTGGTCCTTTAATACAGTAATTCATAACAAGTCAACAACATGCTTAGTAGTTATTTTATTTTCAATTGCATTATTACATTTTTGTCCTTTGGGACTCTATTTTGATTTAGTGTTTGTCTTGTCCGTATTTTGTGATAGTGTAATGACTGTCTTGCTGAACACTTTTCAGTTTCAGTGCACTACTACTGTATTGGCCAATGCTACTGTACTGCCTTTTGTGTCTATTTTGAAAATAATACTGAAGAAAAACAAAATGTCTTGTGGATCTTGTAAGAATGAACACTTTTGATGTAATAATAAAAATCACACACGTGTGAACTGAGTGGTGCAATTCCCCCCCCCCCCCTCTCTCTCTCTCTCTCTCATTAGAGTCACTACCCCTCTCACTGTTTCTGGCGCCCCCTACTGCTATTATTAAGTCACATACTCGTGCTTACACAGACACACAAACATACTCGTGCTTACACAGACACACAAACAGGTACGAGGACATTGCAAGCTGGTTGTAGGAGTGGTTGCACCACTCAAAAACAAAAAACTAAGATTTTAAATGAATATAAATAGTGTCAGTGTGTATGTTTTCATCAAATGGAAAATGTTTAGGGTTTATGGTTACCATTAGTACTAAGTTTTAGTAGGAACTACATGCTCTGTAGGATACTGTTAACGGTGTAGTGAAACGGAAATGGTGGGCAGTTTCAGCTTGAAACGCTGGCTCTGAGGTTTCTGAACCAATCAGAGCGTCGCACCCCTCCAGGCTATGGGGTTTTAAGTCTGTGACTTCCTCTCACGTGCAGTTTTGTTTGTAAACAAAGTGACAGAGAGACGTGGGGCAAAGCCAGGGGATAATTTCTATACAACCTAGTAACACAATATTTTCAGGTGTTATTTGAGAATACATCATTGCACAATTCATGTTCCATTATTACTTGAGAAAGTAATATTGAAAATGTAATATTGCCACCATATTTCATTAAGTGACTACTTCATACTATGTAACCATGACAACAAATGGAAGATGCATTAGATGGCTGTACAATGTACTAACAGGCAATTAACAGATAAAATCATTATCCTTTAACACACGCTTCAAACTCTATTTGATTTCCACCTCTAATGCATCTAATATAATCTCCACTGACAAAGAAATCTTGATATAAAAAGTCACACTTGTGAACATCTGCCTATCAAAACTGCTACTCGAAAGATTAATCTAATAATGATTCCTAGTGGAGTGAGTCATTTTCAATAAGTTGTAATATCAAATCAAGAGCATCAGGGGTTGGGCTGAAAATGTTTCAAATTAATCAATTATTCAAGTGCTGAAACATTCAAACCAAGAACAAAGTATTAATTCAGAAATATGAAGGACACCGATACAGCTATCAATTCACTATGTGAAAATGTTAAAAATATGTTTTTATTAGAATATTTAACCCCACTCCACTATATTAACCCATTCAGGCCTGATGTCGAAATAAATTAATACAAAATTCTAAATCATGAAAAATTTCTGAAAGATTTGAGGCACATTTTAACGATAAAAAAAGCAGACCTACAAGTTCATAGCGCGCCACTCGGTGGCGTGCTATGAGCTTGTAGATCTGCTCTTTTTCAATAGCTAAATTATAATAACATAATGTATGTAACCACCAAAAAGGGTCCCCGCTCAAAATGGGTTAAACCTCCACCGTTAATAAAACAGTACAATGAAAAAACATACACAAAATAATATGCATAACAAATTCAATGTGCATGGAGCACTAGTCTAATAGATTATTTGGCATTTTAACACGAAGAGAGAAATTAATGCCTGTTCAGCGTTGTAATGAGAGCTGAAGAAAAACTAACATCCTTCCAACAACTTCATTATAATCCGATTAATTCTGAAGTAGGCACCAATTAACAGCATAAAAGTCTATGGGAGATATGGATAGATTTCTAATTGCAATTTTATGAGCTGGGAGAGTGCCATAAAACTCAATATACTGCCCAAACTTTTAAATTAAGGAAATGAGACGGAGATTCTAGCAGCTAATTAAAAGCATCCTGTTATTTATTGACCACTGTTTTCTTATTATTTAAAATTGGTACTAGTCATGTGTGCTATTTTATTTTTGTTCACAACAGTTCAGATGTGCTCCACTTGTCCACTGTATGAAAACTCAGAAGAATGATTTAATTAGAAATGAGTGGTAAAATATCAGTTTTTATTTTCTATTTTATTGCAAAGGTCAATTAAGGATTTGGAAACCCACAACCAGGCCGCCCCCTCAACCATGAAGAACAACTACTATGTTGCCCCTTAGTTAACTAATTTGTTGCATTTAATCTCACATCTCAACTTCAAACTAACTGTTAGAAGGTCTGTTCTTGTCGGCAAGCGACATTGTGCAACGGTGTATAGATTTTGCATATCAGTCCTCTAAAAAAGAGATGTGAATGAAGTGCTGATCCACTATGAATACATACATAAATAAATAAGACTTCCGGCCGGGTGGTGGCTCAGACAGTTAGTGCACGAGACCACATGCTCCTTTTCTTTTTTGCGTTTCTTTCTGTTTCGTTTTTTATTTGAAATGTCTTTTATTTATTTAATTCGTTTTTATTTATTTATAAAAATATCAGATAAAAATTGCAAAGTTCACATCATGTCGCGTAGCAAAAACGTTGCAGACCTTGAACTTGCAGATCGCATACAGGGCCTGCCGACGTTGTTATGAGACTGACTTCGAGCCTATATCCCCTTGAGAGTGTGTCTCCTACTGACCTGGCCTTGCATACTCCTGGCTGTCCTTGTGAGTCATGTCGCTGACTCGGCCTCCGAACAGCATGCGCGTGGGGTCATGGTCGTACGCCTGAAGAGTTTCACTGGAGCTGTACGACTTCTGAGTGGGAACCCTGCAGCCGTCCTCGCGCTCCGCTGTCGAAGCCGTGTAACGACGCTCCCTCTCCCGCTCCCAGTCCCTCTCTCGCTCCCTCTGGGACTTGGATAGCGAGCAGAAGGGTCGCTGCTCCTTCACCTGTTCCATGCTGCCTGCATGCTGCGGCCCGCCCGCCCGCCCCCCTGCCTTGCTTCTCTCTCCCGAGAGACACCCGCTGGATTCCTCCGTTGAATCCTCTTCCAGGCCTCCGCCGCTCGTCTGTCTGCCTCTCCTCTCCTCTCCTCTCCTCTCCGCCTGGCCCTTTGTTTCACCTGGTCAATGGAAAGACAGTGAGACAGAGAGACAGAGAGGGAGAGAGAGAGAGCAAGAGAGGATGGGGGATAACATTAATCCTTCCCATTCATCTTCAGAATGTCACCCCTAAACATCGCACCACCTCCTAAACCTCAATGTTCTCGTCCCTCTTAAATCTCTTTGACACACATTTCAAATTTGTATTTATTACCACACACACAGACACACAGACAGACCTAATATATTAAACCTATACAGTTTGCACTGTGGCATGATGTTGGTACTTTTTCAGTTTTTCATTAACCTAAGGAATTTACATTATTTTAGTCTAGTCTAGACAACCCGATGTGGTTAATGTAGGCTACACGGGGAAGCCGTGTCTTTTTTTTGCTTTCCCATTGTAAGCTGCTCTAGCAAACGGGTGAATAGGAAGTTAGGGACCGACTGGAATCCTGGACGATGTACCTCCTGTCACATTGAATTGATAATGAATCTCCTCACTCAAAATAATAATGGTGTCACGGCTGATGTAAATGCACCTCAACAACCAGGAAATGTGAAGAGAATGTGGAACTTCATGTAAACCATGCAGGTAAAAATCTATTTTTACAGCTAATGTCTTAGTTACAACAACATACTAATAATTTAATTGTTTAAAAAAAATATCGCTGTTTCCATTTGACAAAGGGTGCCTTGGTGAGACTGTCAGAGGGAGGGAGTAGGGGGTTGCAAGTGGGCGGTAACAAAGTCTATGAGCTGTTGGGGGTGTCCACAGAAATGCTGATCCGAAGTAAAGGGAGGGTTATTAGTAAGAAATAGGCCTGTGAACTTTTTAATTGTTGCTTTATCTGATATATACTGTATATACATATATATTTTTTAATTATAACTTTAATTAAAAATGTATAATTAGACCACAAGACTGGGAGAAAATTAAACCATCTGACCTGTGTCTTACAGTGCATGAACATGTCTCAGACTTTCATGTGGCCAGTCTGTGACGTCAGTCATCTATGATGGGCCTGATCTGAACCCCATTGCCTTCTTCTAACTCTGGATCACACGCACACAGCTAGCCGTGCCGTAAAAGAAAAACAGAACAGTGGGAAGTTAAGTAGGGGTGTGGGTGTGTGTGTGTGTGTGTGTGTGTGTGTGTGTGTGTGTGTGTGTGTGTGTGTGTGTGTGTGGATTGTGGGGAGGTGTAATCCATAAGGACCCCAAGAGCAATGTGGAACGAAACCCTAGTGAATTACTCAAATGTTTATCGCGGACACACACACACAAACACACGAACACGAACACTTTCATTTCTCTCCTGGCTGAGCTATAAGCCTGGAGTAGCAGACTCCCTCTTTCCCCAAATGAAATCGACTTCATTTCACATCAAGCAGCACAACCTTCCAGTGAGGGCAGGCACGCACGTGCGCACACACACACACACACACACACACACACACACACACACACACACACACACACACACACACACACACACACACACACACACACACACACACACACACACACACACACACACACACACACACACACACACACACACACACACACACACACACACACACACACACACACACCAGAGAGCGGCAGAGGGTCCAGGGGTAATGATAAATATTGCCACGTCACGACTTTGTTAAACGTCTTTAACGCTCCTGATTTATTTTACATTCTCAGAATTGATGTTTGTCATCGTATACCCGTTATGTTCCCAGGTGCAATCAGTGGTGACCCTGACACGACCGCGCACACAGAAACAATCACAATCGCACGCACGGCGCGCACACACACACACACACACACACACACACACACACACAGGCCGTGACATATATCAAAACACACACACACACACACAAACATACAACACCCAACACATTGTGGACAGTAAACAGTAAACACGTGTCCAGGCTGTCAGATTAATGCGCAGAATGAGCAAACACACTCCAAAGGATTTCTAGAGTACAGCCGGACCGATTTTTGGGTCCGATGCCGATTTGTCCTAGACCAGTGATTATCAACCTGTACAAAATCATTTTGGGGGGACGCCAGAAGATTGAGCTTAATGTGCACCATTGCTTTCTCACTCAACAGTAAACAAGCCAAGGGCCAAGGGTATCTGCACATTTCCAAAGTGATGATTTAAGGACTTTTAATACCTCTAAAATTAAAATGAATAAAACCATTACTGCGACAAAAGTAATCAACAAACTATACTATAAAAATGTGACAAACATTGGCAATACTGTCAAATATTACCTATGAATTGAGCAAAAAGGGTGAAAATAGCTACATGCTGTAAAATATCACACCCGTGTGAAGTGAGTGGTGGGGGGTTCCAGACCCACAGGAACGCACCCAGGGTGCCGGCCCGGTTCCGGCGAAAGAAATGTAGAGAAATGAATGTGGGGGTCCCCGGGGGTGGGGGCTGTTTTCGTGCTCATACCCACCCACCCACACACATACAGTAGCTCAGTAAGGGAGTGGTTGCACCACTCAAACATGAAACAAAATCAATTTAAACAGATTTGAAAAACAGATTTGATAGTTTTTCACTAATAAAATATTCTAAAATAGCAAATCTACAAGCTCACAACGCATGTGAGCCTCTAGATCTACAAATTTTGACTTACATAGTACATACTGTATAATGAAAAATAGAGATGCCAGCTTGAAAATGTCGGCAGGCTGATGCCGACAACCGGAAAAAGTCAAATAATGATTATCGGTAAAACCGATGTATCAGTCTGGCCCTATTTTTGAGTAATTTGTTTATTCTTTACAGAGTGATCCCCACATAGCAGTTCACGATACAGGTCAGCAATAAACATGACTATGTTCGGACTGGCAGTCCAAATTGGCCAATCCAGATCAGAATCAGATTGGTTTAATCTGAGCAGCTAAAAACACATGAAAATTGATTTTCCTAGATGCTTTGAAATGCCAGCGTCCGAGCGTCAGTCTGAACAAAGCCTGCGTGGAGAAGATATGGTCCATACTCTCCCCAAGGCCACCATGCAGGTTGGCAGCAACAGCAGCCGCAGTACACACAGGAAGAGATTGGCTGGGACTAAATCAGGGGGGGGAAATGGGAGATGAAGAAAGTTGTTTACAAAAGAAACCAAAACCTGCAATGAAGAACTGTCACAAAGCAAGGTGAACTGCCGGGCACGATGACCGCCTTTTAAGCACCTCTCTGAGCGGCACCCTGCGGCCCAGATGCCATCGTTTTAACGGCTCATCAAAAATGTCCTCCTTGTACTGTAGATGGACAGAGCACACGGGGACACCATGCGCACATTACAGTACGAGTTCACACGGGGCACGGTTATGGAAGCTTGCATTATACACAGCCTAGAGGTCCCGGCTGCAGAATTCAAATGTTTTGCCCTACACTTTAGTAGTATAGATTAGGCCATTTCTGCACTAGGAGAAGACAGAGCTACATAAAATTCACCTCAAGTCATCCCAGTGAGATTTATGAGTTCCTGTACAGTAACTAATGTAACTAATTCAGCAGCAGTGACATTAGCGTTTTCTCTCAGTCAGTTGCTTCTTCATATCCATATGAGTGAAACGGCCTGGATGATTTGCTTATTTTTCAATCACAGACGTGTTTAAATAACTTTAGCAGTGCGATGTAACACTAAGCTGTAAAGTGTACAGAGCTTCCTTAATCAGACCGGAGTCTGAGTGAGTGGGACAAAATGTTTGCACCACCTGTGTGCAGTGACATGCAATCATGCAATCATGCATCAATCAATCAATCATGGTCCAGTGTAGCTACTGACAGACAGGGAACTTCAGAAAGTCATCATCACATCCATGTTTTACATTTTTGAGCGGTGCCTCTGCTCCATTGCGGAGCTATGGGTGTCCCTATGTATGTGTACGCGTCCCCGTACGTACGCGTTCCAGCACGGAAAGCTGCAACACGATAACTCCGTTATTTCTCGACCATTTTGGCCGGCGGGAAGGCTCGCCGCAACCAGATGTTTTCATATTACACTCAAGAGTTACAGTTCCTGGTATCTCTCCTATGTGATCACATCAATACAGCATGAAATTGTGGACATTATGCGACGATAACAAAATATCTTTGGGTCTGCCAGGTTAAATTTCATGAAATGGTGGTCTGTGGCTCAAATGTCAAACAATGGACCTTGTTATTATGAAGAGTTGAAAACCACTGCAGTGGATTCCCAACTTTTTCCCCTGCCAAGGTCTGCAAGGACCCCTAAGTGGCCATAAACTCTGGCTGTGCCCCCCCACCCTTGTGAACACGGGTGAACATTCAGTGGAAATCCATTTAGAATGGATCGCTGAAAAGAATAAGGGTATATGGGTTACAGTTGAGAGGTTTAAAACAAAATAGCTGATCTACAAGTCACACATTTTACATAAAATGACCTCATCACATTTCACGTTCCTCTCTTTTTCAATTGGCCCCCGCTGCTGGTGGCCCGTCGTTGGAACACCACTGCAGCGTAGTGTACTCCAGGCGCTTCTAAAGCGTATCCCCGCCGCAGCCCTCTCTTTCTCTGTCACTCACTGTTCCCGCTGCCTTTGAATGGGGGACATGCAGTCACCCATGACCGCGCTCTCCGGAAGAGTCGACGCCGCAAAATTAGTGTCACACACACGGGGTCCATTGGCCAGCCAGTGAGGCGCGGAGACGGACGGCGGCTCATGATGGGAGGTAGCGAAGCACCACAACGACTCCCCGGCCGGCCGCTTCCACTACGTACAGTACGCCCCTGACACCTGATTACTGTGCTGCTGCACCTCCGGACGCCCTTTGAAGCAGAGACCATAAACCATCTGTATAATACTCTGAAGAGATGTGTCCGAGTCAATTCACGCTGGACTTTGTTCTTGCACTTCTTCAGGGCAGTTGTGGGGGAGATTTCAAGGATCTAAAGCTAGATTTATTCCTCTCCTGTTCCGACATAGATCTCCAACAAAGAGGGGAGAGGTTCGGATGCCTGGAGGCTCGGCCGGTTAGAGAACGGACCACATGCTCCCGGTGGACCCGAGTTTGAGTCCGACTTCCGTCATGTCCCGCGTGCCTCCCATCTCAATATGACTTTGGTTTTCTGTCTCTCTACAGTCTACTATATCTAAAATATAGTATACATCGATAGAACACGAATTAAGAACTAGAAAAAGTGCCCTTCTGGGCACAGGTCTCCACCAGGAGGATAGGAGTGTGTATGATGTTTGGCAAAATGTTTAGGAGTAAAATAAACATTTTTTTGCAACAATTTTCTTAATTTTGTTTTCAGAAATCGGCTTCATGGTGGAGCTATAACCAGCAGATGTGGAGGGATGCAGGGAAAATGTTTTTCCATGGCCTCTAGGGAGTGCGCACTCTCGTTGGCATCAGGGAGTGTGTGTGCAAAGTTTGGCATGGATCACCCAAATCACTGAATGCTCCTTTAAATATTGAAAAATTCAGAACCATATTTTAGTTAGTCGTCTACTGGCAGAGCGCACAGGAAATTTGGCACCGATAGGTCCAAACACACACAGACTGACTGACTAGACACACAGAGTGACACTCTTACAGATGGCTAGCCTCCTGTGGAGCCTGCCTTAAAAAAAATAAAAAAATAAAAAAATAAAGGATGAAAAGTTAAACAAACCCAAAAAAAAAGATAAAGGAAAGAGTTTCAAGCCTGCTGTAACAGCAATCTTAACGGAGAGTTACAGTCAACGCATTCTGATGGCCCGCTAGTCATATTTTGCCGCATGGTCAGGTACTCCCCGCATTAGTGAAAATGTGTAGTTACAGTATACAGTACTTGGTAGCTAGCCAGTGACCTGTGTAAACAGAAGTAATAAGGAGTCCTTGACACTGCTCCAAATGTCTATGTGTCGCCGGCTGTCCAGACCTATTCAGTGTCCCCTCTCTCTCTCTCTCTCTATCTCCCTCTCTCTCTATTTTCCCTCACTCGTGTCTCCTGGCCGTGTTGTTGGCCATTTGCCGGTGCAGAGATCAGACGGCACAGCCGAGCCCTGGGGAGCATTGAGAGTGGTTGATGGAGCTGCTTGGGATCAGGCCGCACTTCTCTCCAACACGGCCAGCACCTCCAACAATAGCTTCCTCTGACAGCTTTGCATAATTCATTTGGTGGAGTCTCTCTCTCTCTCTCTCTCTCCCTCTCTCTCTCTCTCCCCTCTTTCTGCTTCTCTTCAGTTCTTTTTTACCTCCCTCTCAGCACTGTGAGAAAGGGGGAGAGAGAGGGGGAGGAGAGAGGGGGCGAGGAAAGCAGGGCAGCGTTCCATCAGATGGGGTCTGTTTCGCCCTGACAGCAGTGATTCTGGAGACACAGAAGCGTTTGTGTATGCAGCGTGTGGGCCAGGCGTCACCACGCTCGGGGTGCCATCCCGACCGGATTGTGTCGGTTCAGTACCGAGGCTCAGCGGCCAAATCCCCCGGCTGATGCCTGGAGAGCAGAGCTATTAGCAACGTAGATCTACACGGATCAGACTGCAGATTAGCAATGACGCTGATTAGGCACTGTGGTGTATACGTTGTGGGAACCTTTCAACAAAATCGGACCACGTTCCCCTTACAAGGCCTCATTCAAAAATATTTTTTATTAAGGTTTATTTATTTTGACTGGGCCTTTATGTTCACCATGAGCATCTTTCTTTTTTTTGTTGTACAAGGTGTTTTCCAACTCAGGGGCAGCTCAGTGGCTCAGGGGTAGAGTGTGACCGGATGGGAACCCCAGAGTTAGTGTCGAAGTGTCCTTGAGCAAGACACTGAACCCCTAAGGCCTAACAATAATAGTTTGGTTTCCGGTTGCCGACCGACTCTATTAAATATGCGCGACCCAGATGATTTTATTGGCATTTGGTGAAAATTTGGTGATCACTAAAATTGTCTTTGGTGAGACCAACTGGTCGCGCAAAGTCTAAATAACGTTTTCTTTCAGGCTGTCAAAGTTAACACAGCACTAGAGCTGCAGAGCAGAGCAGCCGTTGTGGTCATTATTAATTAATTTTCTCCACGTGTAAGATCAAAAGTGGGCATTGGTCAAAAACAAAAGCTCCGACAGTTTTGTTTGACAAAGATAGCAGTTAGTTGTGAAAGCTTGAAGCTACACTCATGCTAATGTTGACTGCTAAAGCTAACAACAGACAGACGTGCGTGCGGGAGAGAGTGAGAGGGGGGTGTGTGTGTGTGTGTGTGTGTGTGTGTGTGTGTGTGTGTGTGTGTGTGTGTGTGTGTTAAAAACCATTTACCACTCATCCAATGTTACTGTATTAGTTCATCACAAGCAGATCTACAAGCTCACAATACATTGCGTCGAGTTGAGTTGTCGAGTTGTGAACTTGCAGATCGGCTGTATTCGCAGCTTTTGCATGCCATTGTTGTACGGTGAAGCAGGGCATTAATTCATGAAAAACCATAAGATTTGTGAATTGTGGCGATACAAGGTATGCCAAGGTATGCCCGACAGCAACGATTTACAGAAATGTCTCATTGGGCGTGTACAATGTATAAGAGAGACACAGACAGCACCGGGAGAGATAAAGAGAGCGGACAGAGAGAGAGAAACACTCCATGACAACATTTACTTGCAATTAAATTCCAGCAGCAGCTATATCATTACTCCGCTCTGTGACAGATGAGGTGACTGAACTAAACAAGGCTCTCAGGGAGGCTGATGAAATCACATCTCTCCCTGCTCCCACCGTATGATGCATGACGCGCGTGTGCGCAGTTGCACACGTGCGCAGCCGCGCACGCGCGCACACACACGCACGCACACACACGCACACACACACATCAATGGCTCAACAATGTGAGTCTTTAAATTCATCCTTCATTGTTACTACATTTAGAAAACAAACAAAATGACAATATGAAGATAAATCACCCAGAAGATAGCTAACCCTTTGTTTTACTTTTATGCATTTTTTTTTTTTTACTTTGTTTTGTTTTTACCTTCCTTGCCTGTCATTCCTTGATCATAGGCGCAGGTCATTTGGAACTTTAACCCATTTTAATCGTGTGTATTTATTCATCAGTGAATAATAATAATAAAAAACCTACAGTAGTGTATATGCCAGAATATACAACATAATAAGCTGAGTAGAGATGTTTACAAAATCCCCCCAAAAAAACCCTTCAACGCTGACAGTGTATATATTCATTGAATCTTTAGTGGGCGAATAAAAGAAAAGCTAAACTGCTGCAAGCACAGCCTTTTTCCGCTTTATAAAAAATGTAATTGCCAGGTATGGATTCTCAGAATATGAAAGAGCCTAAATATTATAATGTTGGTTGCTCCTGCAGTATCGCTGCCCATCTGAAATGGTAATAGCATGAATGATGTTAGTGCCTCAATGCATTCAGCTGCTACAGCGCTTATCTGTATCCAAGGCTACCCATACAGTATTGAACCGTGCGCTTATCAAAATAAACACACCCTCACATATCACGCTCCCAATTACAGCAAAGTCTTAATTCATTGCCCCTGCTATTATCCATTCATTCAAATTGGTATCATTGCACTGCTAATTTCTCACCATGGTGCTAGAGGAAGCAGCAGCATTCACTTAATTTAGGAACTTTTTAGAACATCATTAGAACTTGCAGGTTGATGTAAACAACGCCTTCCTGAGGCACTTCCTTACAAAAAAGAAAATGAATTGAGTCTGTAGTCTGCAAAAACGAAGTCAACTCGACAGACCTCAGGAGGTAGAGCGGTCGCCAGGGAACCGAATGGTCCCCGGCTCAATTCTCGGCTGCTCCTGGCTTTATGTCAAATTATCATTGAGCAAGACACTGAACCCCCATCAGCTCCTGATGAGTAGGTAATGCAAATTGTAAAGCACTTTGTAAAGGCGCTAAAGCAATGCAGACCATTTTACCGACTACATCATCCGTAAATGACTCATCGTTATGGAAATAAATTACATTGCGGGGATGCTGCTGGCTGCAGCATTTTAATGAAGCTATGGAGGAGACATGAAGGCAAATTGAAAAAAATGCATTCAGATCACATCCGTTCACAACACACACCTTGTGAACAAATAGGAAAAGGCTCTCAGTTCCTTCAGTCCTGTGGCGCAAACTAAAAAGTAATTACACAACGTGCATGGCTTATCTCTGTAAAAACAAATTAGTGATTTAAAGGGAACATGTTATTCTTGTCTTCATTACATTTTCTATAATGTTACAATGTTGAATGTTCATATAAAACACGGACAAAGTTTCGAATAATGTCGACGTAAATGATAATGATGAGGTAAAACCTGTTGGGATGGGAGCCCAACCTGAAATGAAGAGCAAGTCTACAATCTATTTTGAACTGTGACTAATGCAGAACTATACGCTCGCGGAATCCCAGAATAAAGATATAATAGCTGGAAATGAGCATACTAGGGCCTCTTTAAGCCTTTCAGATCAGTATCTGTTAATGTTCCAGTCTGAACATACTAATGTGATCCAGCAGACGTGTTATCATACCGGTACGGTACCGAGGTCCATCAACGGAGCACTCTGAGCGGAGGTGGAATCATTATCCCCGACTACATTTGAATGCTGCACGTACAGTATAGGCAAACCTGGCTACTGGATAAATAAAATCATATTCAAATGCAGAGTGATAGATCCTGTAAAGTGCTGACACTGTACGTCATTCATATGCATTTAATATGTGTATACAACTATACACCAGACAAACCTCCCCTTTCAGCGGGCACCAGATGTATAACACATAATCGCAGAAAAGTTGCCATCAACTGAAAGAATGGATGACTCTGAAAACCGTAATGAAATACTTAAATTTTTGTGTCTGTTCAAAGATGCTAAAGGCTGGCCAAATAAGATATTAACGCCTACAGTTAGCTGCACATCTATATAATAGGTCCAGGCTGAGTCCAAATACCTCACTGATGTAAAATTAGAAGCAAATTAATGCTAAATTCCCCACATAACAGAGAATAATGTAATGAGTGTATTTAGTCTTTCGGCAATACAGCATTCCACCAAATGATCCAAACAACATCCAAAGAAAGTGGAAGGCTGTGTTCTCTGGATGTCAGCATTTTAAGGGAGTATGTAGGTCATATTGGCACACCATCAGAATACAGAGAAACTGCAAGCGGCAAGCCTTCATCTGAAAATCCACCAGACATCAGTGGCTCCTCTTTTTAGCCACGACTGAAGACAACAATGGACGTAGTGACCCTGATCTCATTCTCACCCATTGCTTTTGGAGTCCCGTTTTGATGCCTTGAGTTTGGAATGTTGACTGTCTGTTGCCTGACATTATTTATGCGGCACCTTTCTTCTTTTTTTTTGCCAAAAGTAACTGCTGATCGCAGTAGTAGCAACTTACAAATCCCAAGTGTAACGATATAGTAATTGTATCGAAATATTGATTTTAATTTAAATAATCGAAGTATATCGATATGTAAACAGCAAATATCATATCGTATCGTTTGACTTTGTATTGTATCGTTTTGCAATGTAAATAATCGGTATTGAATCGTTCTGCAATGTAAATAATACAATTTTAAGTATTTGTCCATTGTATATAGCATTAGCAATTTCAAGAAGAAAATGAAAAATATGGGTTTTATAACTTTTCCATTCCATATAGCTACACTTTGTAGCTATATGCTATATGTAGCTAGATAAATGTGTGTATTCTCTGTGTTCATGTGAAGGTGTGGGTTTGTCCATATATGTTCAAAAACACATATTTGCCAGAGAATCACTGTTTACTTATTTATATCCAGAATAATACATCTTTCCCATAAAAAACCTGCACTATGCACAACTTTCACACATATTTGTCTCCACCAGGCCGAAGGCATGGGGAGAGAGTATGTTTTGCACTCCGTCCGTCCGTGTGTCCGTGTGTCCGTGTGTCCGTGTGTCCGTGTGTCCGTCCGTGACAAGCTAATCTCGGCCACCGTTAACCCGGTCGATGCCACATTTTGCACACACACTCCCTGGATGCCAACGATGAACCTCTGCCCCAAGATTTCCAGAACGGCCTGTTATAGCGCCACCAGGAGGCCGCTTTGTGCAAAACAAGTTTTTGCACAGTACACCTACAGATTTTGTCCAAAAATCCCGCAAATCGTTACACAGTATCTCCATAGTCATGTGCTCAAGACGGATGTGTCTGATATTTCATATTCCATCCTAATTGGCTAACATTGGCTTTCAAATTTTGCAGGATTGGCCTGTTTTGAACAAAAAACCTCAAATCATGAACGCAGCGTGCAATTTCACGTGAAATCTTTCACGCACTTTCCTACTAGGCTGAGGAATATAGCCCACCCATTTCACATTGCCCTGTTATAGCGCCACCAACAGGTGGATTGTGCATGCGTGCCATGAACACGGATCTGCACCATTTCCCATATTCCATCCTGATTGGCAAAGATTGGAACAAACAAACAAAAAACATGTTTATATTACTCCTAAATATTCCTATCCTCCTGGTGGAGACCTGTGCCCAGAAGGGCACTTTTTCTAGTTAATGTATAATTTGTTAGTTACTCGATTTCAAATCATTGAATTGTATCGTATCAGCATAATGAACCAATATCATCCATGTATCGTATCGTCAACCATGTGTCGTGACTCGTGATACGCATCGTATCGCTGTTAAAATGTATCATTACTCCCCTACAACATAGCCATACCCTAAACAGACATACCCTGCTTTATCTGGGACCTTAATTTCCAAAATGAACATCATACTGAATTGAAGAAAACTAACAGCGTTAACACATTATGAAAACTGCCTAGTCGGACCTAGTCAGGAATGATACAAGTCGAGAACAACAAGTTGGGAATGCAACCCGGTTATGCAATAAGCAATACCCGTTGTATAACCCAATGTCAGAGTATGTATACTGAATGCCCATATATGGGCATATCAGTCAGCTTGGCAGTTCTGGACAACATCGGACGACTTCACACCACACTCTCTCGGGTTATCTGCGACACGCTTGCCGAGTTTGAGGTCAATTGGTTGGATGGTTTTCAAGAAGGACAGATAGGACAGATACACACACTGACGCAGTGACGCACACATGCACACAGAGATGTGGATAATTTATAGTTAGAGGTTTACTGAGGTAGGCCTAATAAACCAAGTGAGAATTAAGAAAAGATGTTGGCTTATTTTTGTAACCAGTGGAGTGTTCTCCTGCTGACCATAAGAGAGAATGCAGGTTTACAGTAAGTAATCTTTCTAACCAAACCAGGAGCTTAAGCTTCCTACTTGTCTCTCACAACCTCGCTCTCTCTTTCCAGTGGTGAAACTCCCTGCGGCGATCGGCCGAGGTCCTGAAATCACACTGTTCTCTCTGCTGGAAGTCAACCAATCGCTGACCTGTATATTATCACGCCGATTCGCAACTACCGCTTTTACACTTATCCATGGTCTAATATTGTATTTTCTCTCTTTCATCCTGCAGTCTACAAAAATGGGACGGATTGAGGGGAAGTGCGATGCTGACTTGGTTCCCAGTCAAGTGGATGCTTTGCCTCGGCCCCCTGGTCTCCCATCGCCGCTCCTCGCCGAGCTGTAAGGACCCCTGGCTTCCAGCGTCAGAGGTCACGTCAACTGAATTATTGAGGCCATCAAGCAGCTCTGTCGACAAGCGTAGCTGACGCCCAACGTCCCACTGGGCTGTCCAAGGGCCACAAAAGACCCTGACCTGAGGCCCTTTGGCAGCACCAGCTGTTCTGAGAATATTGGTCCTGCACCAATAACATTACCGCTTGTGCATGTAGAGACAGAACAGAAGAATTGAAAGTAGTGGCTATGGTGGCCTTAAATAACCGTTTTGCACTCTACGTGACGATGTGTCCCATTGTTTGTAGAATAGGTTTCATGCATACTCTGATTTCACACTTGTAAGTTTCTCTAGATAAGTATCTGCTTTTCTGCTAATTGTAAATTGTCTGATCTCACATAATAATATTTACTCTTATTTATCATAATATCTTATTTACGCTATGCCTCATTCAATACCGTTACGTATGAAGAGCTGCAAGTAAATCACTGAAAGTAAAAAAAATTGACCGTTTAACTTCCTCAGGCCGCCAGTCTTCACTGCTGTGCATTTATATGTTGGGTTGTCCTCCAAGTAAACACAACAGATTTCAACTTGATTCTCCCCCGCTGCAAGGTGCAAGCTTCAAAACAGCTTTTAAAACTGTTAAAGTCAGGCCCATTCATCCTCTATCTCGCCACTTGGCATAACAGTTAATCTGTTGGTTTGAGCAGTGTGTGAGCGGGTCCGCTCCAGGACCCTCGGCCAGCAGGACCCCCCCTCCTGTGGATGGGATAATCACAGGTGGCTCTCAGCTCAGCCTGCATTGCCAGAACAGCAGCAGAGCGGTAGGGACAAAGCAACGCTGCCATGATTGGAAATTTGCTGTTTTAAAAGTTTTAAGTAAACATACTTGGGGCACAAGTAACTGCTGAGCTGCTTCTGTAAGCAAATGCATTTATGTACACCCACTGTCCTCACCCACATACATTTGCACATTGTGTGCACAAGGTGCAGGAATCAATTTGTATTATGCACAATGCATGCAGGACATGCAACGGGTATCACATTGGCAAAAAGACAGGTATAGCAGCCTTTCCCCTGAGAATACTATCAGGCTTCCCGCTCCCATTGTGATGGCTGGCATCATGACACTCAACAGATATATGAGATGGCTGCACGACGATAGCACATAAATGAAGTACTGCGTGTGCTGAAAGCTGACATACTTTTCCACACATTGGCTTAAGATTAAAAAGCTTCTTAATGTTGTTTAAGCATCCACATTTTAAATAAATTATGTATAGAACGTTAAAGGACCTAATTCATTCTGTTTCATAGAAAATTCTGTTTAAAAACAGGGTCTTCAATGAGGCACTCAGCCTCAGCAGGGCTTAGCCTTAGACTTCTCACTATTACAGCCAGCAACACAGCAAAATCTGGAGTATCAATTTATCCGCAAAGAGATAAAGGATTAAGGACCGTATTAAACTTTAAAGGGTCCATTTTTAAACTGAGCTCAATTAGCACTCAGGATGTTGCTGTGTAGCATCCTTAGTCTGGAGGTTTCTTTACCTCCTCTTACAGAGCAATGAGAGCATACGATGTGGTTATGGACCGCAGTGGTGATGCATCAAATGCCGTCACCAAATATCCCTTCCCTAAGCACATTTCAAGAGCATGCAATCCCCTCAAATCCTTGGTTGACTTTCAGTGATAATTTGGCAGGTTGTAGAAAAAATAAATTTGCCTCAAACTAACAGTTTGCTGGACGTGTCCTAAATAATCCATCAGGCTTATTATTACTGTGTCAGTTACAATTAAACTATACAACAAATGATCTGTTCCAACGGCTGTTTCAATCGATGTATCATAGGTCATAGTGTGCAACTAATTAAACCACATATGACAAAACTTAATCTAAATCCAATCATGTTTTATTCATAGAAAAACAAACCAACTACAAGCAATATGACATCTACACATCATCAATCAAACTTCAACTGTAATTCTCCATAGTTGTGTCCCCCACCACTTTCCAAAGATCAAATACAATTTCTACCAACATTAGGTCCCACCTCCTGTTTCACTTGGAAATACATCACTTTGCAGAAGTGGGGTCTCACAGACAGTGCCCACTGCGAATGTGGGGACCCATTACAGAATGTGCTGACCAGCTGCCCTATATACCGGCCACCGAATGGTGATCGTGGGCTAATTGACCTAGACAATGACACACTGGACTGGCTTGCTGCAACGGAGCTGAAGGTCTAAGGGCATAATAAGTCACTTTGCTGAAGTTTTATCTGGACTTACTTCTCTAATACTTCTCAGCCACATAGGCACTTTCTTCAAATGCCTTTACTGTGAATTTCACAATACAGGCTTTGTCTGCCCCATTATACTCGTGAGGTGAACAAAATAACACATACTCTTACTCTAAAGCAGTGGTTTTCAGCCTTTTTCAAGGTCCATTATTTATTTGGCATTTGAGCCACAGAACAACATTTAATGAGATTTAGCCTCTCAGACCCAAGACTTCGGATACAATTTTAGCAACAATTCGATGCTGTATTGATGTTGCTACCATTAGGAGAGATAACAGGAAAACAAACAAAATAACTTCAATTTTTCAAAACACAATTTTTCGGGCTGAACAAATAATTAGAAAGAACTTTTTTTGTTGTTTTTCTTCTGTGTAATTATTTGTTTGGTCCAAAATATTGTGTTTGTTGTCATGATTTGTCACGACAAGAGTTGGCTATTTCCTGGGCCTGGCGCCGTCATGAAAGGGGGCGGGACAGCGACGCTCTATATTCCTCAGCCTAGTAGGAAAGTCTGTGAAAGATGTCACGTAAATTGCACGCTACGTTCATGATTTGAGAGGCAATGTTAGCCAATTAGGATGGTATTTGAAATATCGGACTGATCCGTCTTGAACACATGACTATGGAGATAGTGTGTAACGATTTGTGGGATTTTTGGACAGAATCTGGAGGAGTAATATCAAAAAATGTTTTTCCAAAGTCAGCCTCCTGGTGGTGCTATAACAGGCCGTTCTGGAAAATTGGGGGCAGAGGTTCATCGTTGGCATCCAGGTATGCGTGTATCTACAACAGTCTACAGGCTACTAGGCTACTAGCCTCGATACCCAGGCTTTCATTTCGTCTGTGCGAAAGATGAAAGCCTGGAAAAAGCCGTGGGCTGAACCAGTCTAAAAGTGGGAGTCAACCCTTCCGGGTGGGCGTCGCTCTAAATGATGTGACGTAGCGCTGCACTAGGGGGGAGAGGAGGGGCCGGGGGTGACGGACAGATCGATGAGATCCAATCAGGGTGCGCGCATTTCTGAGGCGCGACCCGCCCCTCTAGACCAGAAATGTCTCTGCTTAGGTCAGGCTACTAGGCTACTAACTCTCCGTCATTTAACTGGGGACCACCTGGAAACCCCTCAAGAACCACTGGTGGTCCCCGGACCACTGGTTGGGAACCACTGCTCTAAAGAGGAACTACTGTACGTGTCAGCCAATAGCTGGCAGGCTAGAGTCTAGGTGTTAATAGTAACAGATTATAGGCCAGTAATTACATAAAGTAAATGGGCAGAGCTGAGGGACTCTGTGGCTAGCAAGCTGCATTAACCTTCACTGTTTGCTCTAACGTGTTGGAACAGGCAACTCGGCCACACTGTTTGCTGTATCAAATCTGATATTTCATGAGGTCATCCGTTGGGGCCACGGTAGGCATCCATCAGTAATACGGTGAAATATTCAAAGAGGATCTCTGCACAAACTCCCTATGGCCCTCTGATCTCAAGGATTAGAACCAACACTGAAATTAGTGATACCAGGCATCTCTATAACCCATCAGACCTCTCACTCTCTCACTTTATTCTAAAAAACTCATTAGGAAACAATATTCAAAACATAAACTGTAAAGAATATGGACAAAGCGTTCCCCGGGTCTAACATGGACGTAAAATGAAGCCTGTTATTCCTGCACTGTAAGTCGCCATCTTTCTAGATCCGTTTGGGCCCAGCTGGCCATTGGCTGGCTCCGTTTGGGCCCAGCTGGCCATTGGCTGCCCAGACAACGAGGCGGGACTTCCCCCCTTCTTCTCCGTTGGTTTTTATTTTGACTCGAGTGGGTGGGGACTCCCGATCATAGACTGTAGCGGTAGCCACGCCCCTCAGAACATACGCGACATTATGGTAATTTATTTTATAAATGGGACCATAATTTTCCAAAAAGAATATTATGACATTAGAAATGAGACTTTAAACTAGTGACTGGAAGCAGAAAGTATGCATGACCATGTTTATTAAGGTAATACAGTCTAGGTGAAGTTGGGCCCAAATACATGGACTTCTATGGGGCTATGGGTTTTTTTGGGTCCAGTGGCAGCGCCACAACGGGCCGTTATATTAACTTTCAGGAGTTTCAGGCTTCACAAAATATCTGTCTGACTGCCCCCCTGATTCAAAATCACATGTGGGAAGCAGTGCCATTCACATACTGTATTAAACTCTCCTTAGCAATAATGAAATGGAAAATGACTTAAGGATATGAATACACTGTATTAGTGTTGTGTACACAGTCAGTTCCTGTGATATTCTAGAATGAATAAGATTGTTTTGTTTTCTCCAGCTTGAGGTACAGAGGAATTGCCTTTAGGATCGCCATGCGCTCAATGGTATCAGACAATGTAGCGGCTGCTGTGATTAGGAGGATGAAAGACCAATAAAGGTGTAAACACAGGACTGAGGTAGGCAGGCCAACACCTCCTTGAGGCCAGGGTGTCCAGCCCATATTTCCCTGCTATGGGTGAAAGCTAAACACTATGATATATGTTTATTGATTTTCTCTATATAATAATGGAAGAGATATCAACAGAATGTGATACTTGCTGTGGGTCTGCTGATATGTATGTTGCATTTGCAATAAAAGTACTCTTGAAAGGCATAACGGCAATGAACTTGTCAGATTTCATTTATCGGGGTGCTGTGACAGTCATTCTCAGCGATATAGCATACTACAAGGTACTTTACTACTTCACAAGGAGATGGTATAAATCATCACACCTGTACACTCTAACTGAGTGCCATATAGTGGCAGCAGCAATGGGTTTATAGCTTAAGCTGAATAAGGACGAAGTGGTCAAATGCTTTGTAACAGATGGCAAAATTAGCAGTTGTCAAAACGACTCACACTGGACATGAACTATAGCCATAATCGCACTGTACACAAAATATGAAATGCATTAAACACACAACCAAACGATCTGATATTGGAATTGAACTATATTCAATTAATTGAATTTGTTTTTTTAAAGAAAGCCTTTTTTCTCCATACATAGAGAGGGTGTCATCTATGCAGCGGTGGCTCAGGAGGTAGAGCGTACATTTGGGAATAAGAAGGTTCCCGGGTTGACCCACAGCTCCCCCAGGGTTAGTGTTGAAGTGTCCTTGAGCAAGAAACTGAACCCCTAACTGCTGTAATGTCTAAAGTATAAAATATGGCTCAAGTGGTTGAGGTGACAGCCTTTGAAACATGCATCTGTCTGTGAAAAGATAACATAATTTGTCTGATCAATTTCCTCATAACGGACATGAAATAAATAAATCAATAAAATTATATTATCAATTATAGTTCATCCACTCTCTCTACGTGTCATCTTTATGCGTGAAAATGCACCAGCACAAACACCATTCCGTTACAGTGGGCATAATGAGCTGGCAGGGGGAAAAACACAGTGACGTCCTACTGTTTCATATTCGCATATCCAGTGCACAGCTTCCCCCATATGCAGCCAGAGGCTACAGATTATGAATGTATTGATCTCTATGAAATCTACAGAGGAACACACCTCACACTTAAAGCTCTCCCGCCCATTCAACATTGTTCATTCTATGATAATGGCCTATCATCTTATCGGATTGCTTGAGGTCACTTAACGTAATGATGAGCACATCGCTATCAGGCCCTCGAGCTAGCATAATTTAGTGCACCGGCCCCTGGCATCTAAAATGTTTATTATTTTGTTATTGCAGTTGGTGTCAAAAGAGGAATGTAAAACAGCAAATGGGCCTCGACTAGTTTTCTTCAGCACTCCTGATGACGACCTGAGAACCAGTTTGCCGTGTGTGATTGTGTGTGTGCGTGCGTGCGTGGTTGCGTGAGAGAGGGGTCGTTAGTCCACATATCTTGTGCATTTTATGGCATCCATTAAATCAGCCAATTTCACCCAAACTACTACTGATGTAAAGGTTCAGTGTACACTATCTCTAAACGAGTCCATAACCTGTCCATATACATCACTCAAATTCATTTTGCACAGTTGACACTTGACAACAACTAAATATTTGCTAATCGGTGAACATTGTGGATTTGTGTGTGGTATAATAAATGCTAAATGGTACATTTATAATTTTATATAGCACCTTTGTCCAAAGCACTTTACAACATTCATTACATTCACCCATTCACACACCGGCATTCAGAAAAATGCAAGGGAAAAAAGGGTTATGCTTAAGTGTTTTGCTCAAGGACACTTAAACACTCAAACCGGGAACATTCCGATAGCCAGGTCGGCCATTCTACTTCCTGAGCCACAGTCTGCCTGGTCAAAACAATCTTAACAACTTAATTATTAACAACTTCCCTCTAGGTTACATACTGTATCGGTGTTGCCCGATTTGAATCGTATTCGATACATTAGACCCATGTTGCAATATTTCATTTCATTGTTACTTTGGTTGTTTGTTTTAAATTTTAGAAAATCCGCATTCGCACTGTGCTGAGACCTACATACGTAAAAGCCTCTGCAACGTAGGGACGAAGAAGTGAGGGAGGTAGTGAGGTCATGAAGAAAATAATGGCAGTGATACTAAAGCTGCCCATATCAGTCTGGAAACTAGCCTTAGAATATTTTTATTTCTGCTTTAACTTGTGGCATTTAGGTCATGTGCATCGTATCAGCAAACGTATGTGTCGCAGCATGAAGTTGCCTGCCTATAACCAGCCCCTGCCTTAATAAGGCTTACAATATTAAAATATATATAGCATAATCCTGGACCTCAGACACTGTAATCAGTGTAATGTCTCAGAGGTCTAGAGGAGCCTATTCCAAGTCTGTCCAAGCTGCTACATTGTGGAACACAGACCAGCCTACAATGTCATACAGATGCCTGGCTGCACTTACTACTGTTTGATGGTGTAATTATGGTGATCTCAGGTGATCCTCAATAGACATTAGACTAATGTCTAAAATGTAAATAAAATGTAGTATAAATAAAATTCACGGCAGGCAATACAATATGTCCTGCCTTAATTCCATAACATTGTGGATTATACCTTGTAATAGGTATTATATTCCAGTTTGATTCTAAAATGACATGCCACTTGACTTAGTTGTAGCCTGCATACAAATTGATATCACAATAGCCTACAAAGGTCATTTCTGATGGACATAGGGGGTCATATGAGCCCTGGTTGACAGAATGATTACACGTTAATAATCTTATGACAATCATATGGCGCTGAACCCATGCCTATAAACCACCTGAACCTATTAACAAATATAATTGCAATAATATTGCAAATAATTTGTACTGGTTCACCGACACGGTACATCCACAAGTTACAAATCAAAGCGGCTTTATTAATTAATTTCAGCGGGATACCCCGGGTTATATTAAACTGACCCCCATCCCCTCCGTGACGACAAGATTAGCCTACTGAATTATAAACCTCAAACTGATTCGAGCAGACAGAATGTATTAGATTTCGCTCGGCTTGACATATAAGATACTGTGTCAATGTAGTAGCCTAGCCTATGGCAAAAAACGGTTCAATTTACACTTATAAGCAATGGGACATTATAGGGAAAAACAATGCATATTCTACTGACGGATGAGTCTTTACCTGCGTGTATTTCAGCGGGTCACCGGCGCAGGTAAACTTCCTCGAATGTCTTTAGGCCAACAGAAAGCACCTTTTCGCCCACATTAGGCTAGATATGTTCCACGTGTCCTTGAAATCAACACCACCTGGCTGAAACTCGCAATGGAAGAGACTTCGTGCGCTGTGTGCGTCGCGAAGCACACAGAAAGCGACGGCTTCCCAAACCAAAGCTTTTACGCACACGGGGCGAGAATGGAACATGTGGTTCCACTCACAGCATATCTTCCAATCTCGGTCACTTCGGTGCGGTAGCCCTACTTCCAGCAGTACTCCTGTTGTCTAAATTCAGGAAACGAGACAGACTTCTGCAGCCGGGAAATTACACGTCGGTAACACAAACACAAATGCAGAATGATAATACAGTATGCACAATGTCGGAACAACAGCTGCTCGGCGGCTGCGCTGCTGTTGTTGTCCGGGCTGCACTTGTCAGCTGATGAAAAACTGCAGCGCATCTAGCCCCTCTCTCCTCAACATTCACAGCATCCCACACTGATCTGTACGGCTCTCTCAACTACCCTCCACGTTCGCTCAGCCTTCTCTGTAAGTTGCTTCATATCGGTCATGTGTGTGAGCTTTCTGTTTGCAATGTAACTTCCGATTCAGTTTATTAATTTCGTAGGCTACATTTCCCTAAATCTAAGACAAGAAATTGAGCAAGATTCCCGCGGTGCGCGCTTGTTGTGTGTTTTTTTCCTCTCTTGTAGGCTAGTTTAGGGCAGGCAGCAGGCTATGGTTATTCATTCTGCTAACTGGTTTTGATAAAAAGAGGGGAAAAAAAGTTTGTGTGTGTGTGTGTGTGTGTGTGTGTGTGTGTGTGTGTGTGTGTGTGTGTGTGCGCGCGCGTGCGTGCGTGTGTGTCAAAAAAGGAAACTAGAAAGACACCGCCAGGCAGGGCTGCAGGTAGGTATATATTGATTGATTACTTTATTAGCAATTTGCAGGGGGGGAAGGGAAGCACAGGGAAGTATAGTTCAAGATAAGGTCTGCTAAGAGGATTTAAATCCAATAAAGCCTTTGGCTTGTTTTGGGGGTCTTTACTTTACTCTTTAGTAAGAAATAATTAATGACACAAATATACAATGCTATGAAAAACATCATATTAAATATTTGGAAATCATAAACAGCATCTTGTAATGGGACTGGTCTTCAAGATTCGATACACCACCAAGATACCCATGTACCTGTCTAAATACTTCCTTATGTCAAAGAAGTCCACACTCACACCAGAGGGAGTTCAACAAACCACATGGAACCCAGATTTGGCTCAAACAAGGGATTAAATTAATTTTGCTCCTATGCCACTAAAATGTAGAATGCCCTACCAACAGCCATTAAGACATGTGAATCCCTTGACTCCTTCAAAACACGCTCTCAAAGAGCACCTATACGGACGGCTGCAATTTGAAACTATATAGTCCGAGTCCCCCACACCCCTTTTCCCCCATACTGTACATGTTTTTCCCCCTTTTTACTTTCTTTATATGATGATTTCCTGATTTTTTTTATATAGATGTGTATATTTGTACATCTTTAAATGTTCTGATAAATTGAAAACCTAATGGACCCTGATGTAATCAAGCCGTGTGCTTTTCATGGTGTCGTCCACAAACTACAAAGTAACAAAGTTTTTGTATTGACTCGTTTGAAATGTATAGCCATTTTACATACTGTGAAATCATTTTAATTTAATTTAATTTTCAACCATTTCAATCAATCAATTGAGCGAAATCTGGGTTTAACGTGATTAGTGGAGCTCCCTCTGGTGTTGTGATAGAGGACCTCATTGACGTTTGTGAAGTATTTTGACAGGTACAAGGTACATGGATGTCTTTGTGGTGGGGCATATCTGGTCGACGTGTTGCAAGTTGCTGTCCTCTACCCTGAGCCATCCGACCCTAGCAAAATGAGGAGGGGTTAAATGAGTTGTAGATGTAAGGCCAAGCAGTAGTTTGTTTTGGGATGTTTGGAGCCTTGTTTTTAAAGCCTCTGTGGTGATATGTAGTGCTCCTGCTAGAGTCCTCAATGTATTCTTAGTACTACTGACCATGAAGTCGAGATCCTGTACAAAAATCTTGTTCTTTGGTTTATTTATTTTTTGCTTACTTTACTTGCCATTTTATCACTAGAAAGATTGGCCTTTAAAATGGAACACATGTAGGTAATTCACCCACTTGTAAAGCAATTTTAAGCATGTGCATTGTGCAATTCCATGGGGCATGGTTATAGCGCAGAACAGAGAAATACTGCCTGTCTTGATAAGAAATTGATTTGATTTGGAAGGGTGTGCACTAAGACTGGGTACCTCGTGTTAAATTGGCTATTTCTTCGAAAAGTTAAAAAATAAAATAATTGCAAAATGTAATTTAAGTAGGCATATACATGATTTGAACTGTGCTTGTTCACATCATTGTATAGTCTACTTTAAGATGATCATTGAGCAGATGTCCAGATGTTGGTGTGTGTGCACAAACTTTGTCCGACACAAACATTAAAATGCCATTGACAATGAATGGACAATTTTGAGTGTTTGTGTAAACATTGTGTAACACAAAAATTGATGGTGAGGACGCAAATTGGGATTGGCCGGAATGAGATGATGTATGATGATGTACGATGATCATTTCACACAGGTGTGATTTTTCAAATATAATACAAAATAGCCTATTTTACATCGAAGTGCCCACAAGATTCCATAGTGCTCACTGTTCATGTATCCACATTCCACATTCTATTTACGAGTAAGACGCCCTGGGGGCGAGAGGCGAGGTCGCACTGAATCAACGGGTCTGTGAATGCCCATATACTTTATAGGCCTTTTTTTATTGACGTTTTCGGGCCAGGTAGAGTGTAAAATGTGTGCCAATTAGTAAGGCCAGTGTTCAGTGTTGTGATCTTCATATATGGACCCATCCTTCCTCTTTGAGTTCTCAACAGGCCCAAAAATTAAGGCCCAGCCCTACCTGGGCCCTCATCAAACCCTGTACATTCAATACACTTCCCCCGCTGCCACCCTTAGATCTCCATATATGGATCCGGAACTGACCTGTTCGGACATTCCGTTGATCTGAACTCATCAAACCCTGTACACTCAAGACACTGCCCCCCGCTGCCACCTTTAGATCTCTATATATGGAACTGACATTCCATATGTTGATCTGACCTCATCAAACCCTGTACACTCTGGAAACGCTCCATATATGGCCAGTACATAATTCATTCCATATGTTGATCTGACCCCCATGCCAAAGTGCCAGCGCTCGCCCAGCAGTCTGCAGTCACCCAGGCAGATGTGTGCATCAGTAAAGCAACCTCCTGCTGCCTCCTCCATTATGTGTAAATTCAAAACAGGTGGTACGCAGGGCCTTTGAGTGATATCCAATGAGCACTTCCAAACTCCCAACACCCCAAGTACTTTTCTATTTGGATGAATGGGCTGTCAATGGGAAATTGCACCTAGTTACCACTTTGCTGGCAAGATGGCCGCGGTCTGCATATGGTCAATAGAATGTGGATAACAGGATGTTGGCCTGTTTGGTCCGCCCTCAGCCCTCCTCTTCTGGTGGGGCGCCTATGTTTTCATTCCCGCTAACAACAATGTTTACAGCAGGGTTCCCCAATAGGCGGCCCGCGGGCCATTTGCGGCCCACAGAGCGCCCCCTTGTGGCCCATGAAAGAATTTCCATTTTCTTTTCTTTCTTTTTTTTTTTAAGGGTCCCAGATATAAATGGCATTAACCCATTCTGACCTGAGATCAGATTCATACGAGGTTTCCGCCGGACACACACTGGTCCTGATGAACCCATTCTGACCCGAGATCAGATTCTAGAAATGTCAGTCGCTCTTCGATTTTTTCAAAAATAGCAGACCTACAAGCTCGTAGCGCGCCACTCGGTGGCGCGCTATGAGCTTGTAGATCTGCTATTTTTCAATAGCTAAAGCATAACATGATGCTAACACCAAAATGGGTCCCCGTTCAGAATGGGTTAAATGGGGGTCAGTAGCCTATGCATGTCAAACTGGGCATCCTTTTCAAATGGGGTCTTGCCCTGAAAATGAATTTTCAGGGCAAGACCTCGACCTCGCGCGTGCACTCGGCCCCCAGCCTGGTACGCTAGTCAAAATATGGCCCTTGAGGAAAATTAATTGGGGAACCCTGGTTGACAGTAAACTTTACACATACTGAATACCACTGCAGACAGATTCAGTGGCGCAGCTCAAAATCTGTTCTTGAGAGATTAGCCGTTCACAGAAAGACAGATTCACAGGAACGAAAACATAATACCTTGCTGTCGGCCATTCTTGCCTCCTGGCTGGGATAATGAATGTTCGAAATAGTAAACACTCTAAGGACAGTTTGGCATGGCTTCCAAATACATGCTAACGATCCATCCCCATCATACAATTGGAGCAGCCTGGCCCTGGAATATGCTTCCACTGCATGTAGATACAATACTATGAGTGATTGATAAACCCCCCCTTTGAAGAATATAACTTTACAAAACTAGAAAAGTCTGTTCTCTACACCAGGCCAGGTTGCCTACGCAAACTTTGGAAGGCAGTCATAGTCAAATGGGATCTGTAATATCAGACTAACTAACACCTCATCACCACAGGCAAGGAGTTGGTAAATGTTAGAAATGATGTAATGTATTGGGTGCACTAACATATCATTCATAATGTAATAAATGCCTGCGCTTGCTTGTAGATGAGTAATTTAACTGAATGATGTCACCACCTATAATTGAGAGATTCCAAATTACATGCATTAGGCCTAGGGCCTAATTTTGGCATGGCACTATGGGCAAAGAAGGCATTAGAAATTGTATAAAGGAAGAAAAGACAGTTTTAACAAATTAATCTTTGAATATAGCTGATAATATCAGCTATATTCAAAGTTTAAATTGCTATTTTTATATAAAAAAAATAGCAGATCGGCTATTTTTGCTATTCATCATACAACGAAGTATGAGTGAGAACAGTTCTGCAAAATAGTACTTTATATCCTGAGGGGGAACAAAAGTTTAGTGTGTAACTTCAATTTGTTGAGCTAAGTATTTACTGACTCCCTCAAGCCATTTCCCAACCGACAACTAAACCACATTTACTCTGAATTAGGTGAACGGACTATGTAATGGTGTTCAAATGATAATATTTAAAAAAATGGACAGAAAGAAAGCAGAGTTTCATTAATTACAAAAGCAATGGCAGCTGATCCTACAAGAAAGGCAATTCAAGGACTGAGGCTTTCTGTTTTCTGTGAACGAGTAGAGGGATAGACTGACAATGGAAGATCACAGAATCTTAAGCTCTGGTCTGCAGGCCTCACCGCTCTACAGGGGGGCCCCTACTTCAGCCCTGACTGTGCAGTTTAAAAAAAGAAAGAAAAAGGAATCCTCTGCTGAATTCCCCCCACGCTGGACCTCATGCAGCGATGAAGTTATCACTGAGGACAGCTTTTCTCAAAGCCCCCAAACTCAGCTCCATCATCATCACATTGCACTGCATCAAAATGCCCCCCCCATCAAATGGCATTATCTCCATGAAAGACAACTGCCTGAAAGTCTATGCTCTGCTGTTCAGTATCCAGTCAAGGACAGAGAGAGAGAGAGGAGAGAGGACATTAAAGTATTTATTTTTATTTTTGCCCTCCTTTACAGCTTTTTTGTCCTGAAACAAATCAGCCTTTTCTGGAAACAAACATTAAATGCCATTGACAATGAAAGGAAAATGTATACATCATATGTAGACGAGCAAATCGGCCCATTTTGTCCTAACACAAACATTAAATGCCATTGACAATGAATGGAGAATTTACGTCATATGTGGACGAGCAAACCGGCTTTTCTAAACACAGTGCCACTGTTTTAATTCAGCTCGGGGCTTATACATATATATATATATATATATATATATATATATATATATATCACATATATATATATATATATATCACATATATATATATATATCACATATATCACATATCTTTTAAATATTGTATTATGGTTAAAAGATAATAACATAAGTATATATATATAATAAGTATATATATATATATATATATCACATATTTTTTAAACCTTTGTATCATGGTTAAAAGATAATAACATAAGTTGACAAATTAATTCATGAAGAATATAGTCATGAATAAGAATATTCATTTTTTATTGGATGATGTGTGTACGTTGACAAGAGCGCCCCTCACTTCACACAGGTGTGATTTCTTTCAAGTTCCTATCCATCACTTTTGGTCGGACTCAAATCCATCTCTTTAATTTCCTTCTGGGTTCTAAAGAGTAAAGTGGTTACTTAGCAACAAATGCATTAATCTGACCCTTACATACTGTAGCTCTTTCTGGATTATAAAATTGTTCTCTTAACAGACCTCCATCTGTGACAGTAGAAACTAGAAGTAGAAAGATACAATTCTGGAAAAATTGCAAAGTGTGGTTGCCTCAATCGCTAATATAGCCCTCTCCCACTAATTATGCTAGCCAATAACAATGTCACGTCACCCCTGTGATCATGTGTAAGTAATTCAGGGGATTTATCCTGCTACAAACGATTTTTGTATTTGCGGCGGCCCCTATGGATGAAAATGGAATAGCTTTTGGTTCCGTGTTAATTAAACCACCCGCAACGTGATTACAAATTGGGATGGATTGGACATTCCGTTCGTGATTTGTGGCATTTTTGGTAAAATACGCCCCTCCCACTAACTTCGGACGATGATTACGACAATCAAAAGTCTGCCTGTGGTGTTTTAATCGGATAGGTCCAGAGATCATTTGTACCAATCTGTGTGAGATTTGGACAAAATCTGTAGGCGGAAGAGCAAAAAGTGTGTTTTGAAGAAAATTCAAATAAGGTGGAAATTCTTTCTAGACGGAATTGGGCGTGGCCTATATGGGGAAATGCATCATGACCCAAGGAATCCATGGAAACATATGTTTTGATTTTACGACTTACGGTTCAAGAGTTATAGGGAAAACCGTAAAGTGGACTGTTATAGCGCCACCATGAGGCCGACTGATGTAATTCCTTTTCAATTAATTTTCGTAATTATTATGAACCTCCCCCCAAGTCTATGGAGAACTAATAAATTAATATCAATTAAACGGATCTCTTAGCTAAATGCAAGCACACGATTCCCGATGAAGCGGGTCAATTTGACATATGGCTCGAGTGCGTGTGGCAAAAGCTGTGGGAAGAGTAGCGTGCCAAATTATTCCTCAGCGCGGTAACTAGAGTGTTTCATTTGTGGAGTGTCCCTTGATGTTTTTTCCCCTGCTTTCTTTCTTCCTTTTTCTAGTCTTTAACAACTCTCTCCAAGGGCTTCAGTATCACCGCTCTCTGACCCCTTTTCCACCGCTTGGTTCCCAATGGGAACTGCTTCAGTTCTTTGTGCTTCTTAGTCCATGAGCCAGAGCTCCAAAATTGGAACGTTAATGTATTAGTTGAGTGTGCAAAACCATACCTATATTAAATTGTTATCACCGTGAAACCTCCCCAGTTGATTACTTACACAAAGACAATGATTTATTGTATTACAATTTTTAATTGAAAAAGCTACTACTGTATTGATCTCAGGATACATCACTGAGGATACGTCCCAGGTGCATCCATGCGATGTTTTTTGTTATAGTTCTTCTATTTATAGTGACTCATAGGAATGGTTAGACTATGTGACAACCAGGTATAGTCTGGTGACCACCGGAGAGACGGGTGACAGCCGGAATGTAGACGGCAACCGGGTGAGCAGTATGGGTTAGCGCCCCAGCCTGTGTCCTCCGTGAGGAGGAAGCCCAACAACCCTCGGTGAGGCCTTTAGGAGGGCCATGCAAGCAGCAAGCGGAACCACAGTACCATGACCCTGCGGAACCATTGCCCACCACTCCTGAATGAACTGTCTGGTGCTGGGACTCTGGTGCAATGCACAGGTCCTCGCTCTGGTGAGAGCAGGAGTGGACCTGGTGAGACGTAGGAGGGGCCCGGACAGGAGACAACCCACAGAGCCTAGTCCCTCCATGTGCCAGAAGTGTACCTCCAAGCCCTGGCAGAGTAGTTCTGGAGTAGTTCCAACGGATTGTGTGCCCCTGGTTTTTCCCTAATGGGACTGATTGAGGGTAGCTACTGGGACATAAGTTGGGACTTGATCACTCCCGGCTGGGTCGCCTGAGTGAGGCGTATGACCAGGATACATCACTGAGGATACGTCCCAGGTGCATCCATGCGATGTTTTTTTGTTATATGGAAGGGTTATCATACTAATTTAGTTATATTGATCCTATAAACAATTCAATATAGGTTTGCCCACTCAATTCATAATTAATGTTCCAATTTTGGAGCTCTGCCTCATGGACTAAGATCCACAAAGAACTGAACCGGTTGAAAAGGGGGCACAGTGAAATGAGCTCACAAGTCCATAGAGACAACTGTGCCCTCTATTGGAGACCAGTCAATTCAACATTTAAATGCACAGGCAGACTGTAGTGAGCCTGCTGCTCATAGACGCAGAAAATGACACAGTAAATGATCCCGCCGTTTGTGAATCGGCATCACTGTGCTTTGTCAGACGAGAAGATTTGCAAAAGCGCAACTGACAGCCACGAGAGGGAATGATTTGAGTGAGAGAATGAAGGAATGTGAGTTACAGGAATGTCACTAGAATGTAAATTCTATTCATTGACATTTATTGGCTTCGATTTATTAAAGAAAGTCAGTGTATGATTATGCCAAACCTACAACAACACAACTGAAGTACTGATTACCTTTTTGTCAGTGAGAATGTAATGCTTGTTGTGCAGCCACCACAGGATCACATGGATATTGCAGTGACTTTATTTTTTATTTAAAGTAAAATATTAAGTGTTCATTTTACTCTAAAGATTGTACAAATGGGCCTGGGCCATGGCTCAGTGTGGTCCAGGCACCTACCTCGGCTGGCAATCCAGTCTGGCAGTGTGCCGCGGGTTCGACTCCCGATTTCCTGTCAGCCTACTGTCTGTCCCTCCATAAATAATATAAAATAAAGGCGAAAGCCATTTGAACACTCTCCGGCGTTAAATTAACATTATTATTGTTTTATACTGTGCACACATTAACAGTCATAGTCTTGCTAATAACATTCTAGCCTGTTATTTGCCTCCCCATGCTACTTATGGACTTTTGAACACATGAAATGTGAACCAGAAACTTCAGCCTTGAAGCCCAGGAGCATAGCATGTATTAAATAATAAAGGCCTGTATCCTTCCCGGCTCCATATGCTCCACAGATGTACAGCAACACCAGAGAAAACAGATGGGCTACACCAGAGGGACACAGAGACCTGTGGACATAATAAAAAAAGAAACATTGACAAATTATGCATACGCTCTCCCTGCATGGCTCCCCTGCACGTCTGTGGGAATTTGTCCCTGTGGGTCAGAGTGAGAGTCGCCAGGCGTTGTTCTCTGAGCCATGTCTTGTTTTGTCCCGTGTCTGTTAAAGAGCGATGGCAACAATGGCTCTGCGCTCCTGTAAAGGCTATTGCCTTTTGTTGATGTTGTATTATGTTTGCCAAACTAAACGGACGTGTATAAAGGGATTGGGGAGAACTTCTCTTTTCATGTGGAAATTACTCCCTTCCAAGAGGACAAAACAGCTTTCACCTTCTATACAGTAACGATGTCATGGAAGTAACTTATAGATTCTTTCTTAAGAGAGAAAAGGGAGCCAATCACAGCAACAGGTACAAGATGGAGGTGACATTACTTTCAAAAGAAGGGAGAAAAGATTCTGTTGTAAAGTAGTTTTATCTGGTTTGTAATGATGGTCAACAGAATAACAGATATCAGAGGTCAGATAGGAAACAGGATTTTTTTTGTAGCCTACCAAACTTTTTGACCAATAACAAGGTCTTCTAAAGGCAAACACTTTTTGCGGACTGACCTCATGCTACCTTATATGCATGAGGAGTCCAAGCTGCTTCTTTTCACCTAACAGGGGAATTTCCCTGGCCGGACGTAGCGCGTGGAAGGAACACGTTATTCCGACCAGTTCCTTTCCCCTCCATCAGGCGCCCCGGCTGGCCAGGGGGAGGTAGTTTAGAGACCAGGATTACTGCATGTTTTTTGGGAGGGTACCTACCCTAGTGCGACACGGGGAGAACATGCAAACTCCACACAGAGAGACCCTTTCGCCAACCCCGCCTCGGGTATGGGTACTGATGACGCGGAGGAGGGGACACGCCCCCCCAGAGCACCCACAGCAACCCCAGCGGGATTCGAACCCAGGACCTTCTAGCTTGAGGCGACAGCACTACCGACTGTGCCACCGTGACCCCGTGAATTTATAAAAAGCTGGTGCTTTGAATACACAAGGTTTTCATATACAGCAACAGTGGTACTGATGGAAGGAAAACAGTGACGTTTTGTTTTGATACCTCTGGTTAACTACTAGAAGTTCAACAAATGTGACTAAATTTGACTGAGGGACTGCCATTGGATTTTTTGAATTTTCATTTTTTCATGTCATATGGAAGCAGGGAATCATAGCTTCAAATTGACATTGGTGGTTCAGTTTGACCCACCAGTTTTGGAGATGTGGCTTATAGAGTAATGTCATGCAGAAAACAGTGAGTTGTGAAAACAGGCTTGAAAGGTTGACTTCTGTGGTCTCTAACATTACACCTATAGCTACATGTTTGGGCATTTATTTCATTTGTACATGTCGATTTACATTTATTTCAGACATGCTGCCTGTGTCTGCCTGTGCTATAAACTCATTTTAAAAAAGTCAAATCTGGTCACAAATGGTCTGCTACATAATCTCCTGAAAGGTGATAGTTTAACAACACATTGAACAATTGCCACACATGCTCCATAGTGTGGATTCTGTGGAAGCAGTTATTCAAGTCTGTCGCAACTTCTCTATTGATCTAGACTAGAGCTAAAGCAATACAAAGTAAACAGAAATCCATACAATATAAATATTTCAGCAAAGTAAAGTGTGAAAGGAAAAACACTGAAGAAAAAATAAACCTTTACCCAATAATTATTTTATACAGATGGATGGTCTTCCTGCTTTCTTTGTCGCACCTCCAACGGTGCCATGGAGGACTATGCATGGCAGGGGCGTCCTCTTCCCTGAGCCAAGCCTAAGCCTGACTGGCCGCATACCAGAAAGGTAAGTTTTGCTGCAGGGTTATCAGCTGGGGACCACCATTCATGGATGTTTCGCCCCTTATCAAGAACATCTCCTGGTGGCGGGGCAGTGAACAGGGACGTCTCCCTGACACCCCCTGCAGCGCAACTTATTTTGACTTGTCTCGTCGTCTCAGCCAGAGCCAGTAGCTTGCTTTCTCTGCTTCCTCTGACAGTTCTTTAGTGGCCTTGCTTAGCCTGGCTTCCCGTATACCCACGTCCTTGAGCAGGCGTGACGTGGAGCTACCAACAAAGCCTCTAGCTCCCACCTCCACCGAGTACGTCCTCGCACTCCATCCACTTTCCCTGCACTCCGCAACCAGGTCTGCATATTTTGCCATCTTTCTTTCATAGGCAGCTTCCATTCCCTCCTCCCATGGCACTGTCAGTTCAATCAGCAGTACTGACTTCACTGCTGCAGACCACAGCACCACATCTGGTCTTAATGTGGTGGTGCAGATTTCCGGACTGGAGCTGTCTACCCAGATCCACTTCCATCTTCCACTCACCCCTGGTGTTAACAGCTTAGAGGGTGGTGCTCTCTTGCTGGAGTGTTCTGCAGGATCCCCCTCCCTGAGGAAGTGGATCCTCTGTTGTCTCCTTGATGGACTCAGGTTATTGGCCTCCTGGCGACATTTCTCCAGCACCTCTGCCAGCTTCCTGGGCACTTGGTCATGCCGCCATGTGAGCCGGCCCTGTGTCAGAGAGGTTTTGCATCTTGACAGAACATGCTGGAGTGAGGCATTGATGGTCCCGCAGAGATCGCAGGATTGCTCTGTTCCAAACCACTGATGGAGATTTCGAGGGCTCGGGAGTGTGTCGTAGGTTGCTCTAATGAGGAAACTGAGTCGAGCTTGTGGCAGTTTCCAGAAGTCTGCCCAGTTGGTTGATCGCTCGGCTTGCGACGCACTCCCAGTTAGTCCACCGGCCCTGCTGTCCCTGTGCTACAGACTTCACTCGGAGCTCCTCCTGTTCCACTCTGGTGACCTCTGCAACAACAAGGTGCTTCCTCTCCTTCCTGTTTGCCTTGGACCAGAGGATGGGTGGGTCACTCCATCCAAGGCCTGCCCGCCCTGTCTGGACCCTGCCCACAACCTCCTGATGTTGAAGCCTGCCCTTCACCTTCTGCACCTCCTCCACTTCCTTCCAGTTGCAACTCTGGCATTTGCTTCTGCCACTGAAAGGTGATAGTTTAACAACACATTGAACAATTGCCACACATGCTCCATAGTGTGGATTCTGTGGAAGCAGTTATTCAAGTCTGTCGCATTCTCTTCCTGTAGCCTTCATACTTTGCATCTCAATGTAACTTCTCTATTGCTCTAAACTAGAGCCAAAGCAATACAAAGTAAACAGAAAGCCATACAATATAAATATTTCAGCAAAGTAAAGTGTGAAAGGAAAAACACTGAAGAAAAAATAACCTTTACCCAAGAACGTGCCCTTGGTGTCCAAACAGTGATTCAAATACATAATAACCCATCAAACCAATACCCAATAATGCCAAATAATAACTACAACAATTGTGATAATAATAATAACTAGAACTGCACTCTGTCGAGTGCATACTTGCTTGTTGCACACTAGTAGGCCATAAATGGCCAACTAGTGCGCAAGCAGAGCGCGCAAGTACTTTCGACCGCTGTAAACTGTCAAATCTCAGTATCTCTGTGAAGGAACGTTTGAAATGTTGAATTATTAGGTGTAACTATTTGCTACCTACCTACTTTATGCATATAAACACCTAGTATTATTAAGTATGGTTCAAGTTTATATCTATATAAAAAATACAGTTTTATCGATGTAGATATATTCTGAATCCCTTTTTAGTATTTTAAAGAAAAATAAATCATTGATATGTGATGAAAAAAAAAAGTATATAAACTGAATTAAAATATGTTATACAGTATAATTATTCTATTATTTATTCTAAATTGTCAATTGTTTTAAATGTATTTCGTCTTGGAATATAGTGATATTAATACTAATTAATACTAATCATGATCAGAATAATAGCTTCAATTTCTGTAATAATACTTTCACATTTGTTAAAATATGCATGATCTAAAATACTTCCGTAATCTGTAGTTGGATTTGTATTTAATTGTTTAAAGCCTAATCTTGACATGAAGGTGACGTAAGACATACGTATACATATACATATACATATACTATATAGAGTATGTAGTTGTAAGTTGATTAGCTGTATACTGTGGTTACTTTGCGCCAAAAACCGTGCCAGCCAACCCGCCACTTGATGCGTTTGCAAATAAAACAGCAGATTTGTGCCTGGTATGTTGGGACCAGATTACACAAATGACCATATTTCTTACGTCATCATTAGTCATACATATACACACCATGTACTCTGGTCCCAGCAAATCAGGCACAATTTGCTATTTTATTTGACTGATATATTATACAGTATACGTATGACTAGCTCTAAATGATGACGTAAGACATATGGTCATTTTATGTAATCTGGTCCCAGCAAACCAGGCACAAATTTGCTGTTTTATTTGCATACGCATCAAGTGGCGGGTTGGCTGGCACGGTGCACACAGACCGGGCGAAATTATTACTTGCGCGCTCTGCTTGCGCAAGTAATAAATAGACATACAAAACAGTGAGGATGGCTTCTACACTTGTCATTGCAATCACTGATTCCATTCATGTTGGTGCAAATTATGTCCACATTTCTGATGCTTGGATCCGTACCGATCAATGGTTTTGGGATGACATTTGTCAGGGTTGGTTATTGATTAGTACATAAAAAAGAAGAAAAATCAGACCTAACAAAGCAAGACATTTCCAGTGTGGCTTCCCTGTGCAATAAGTTACTATAGGTGTACAGTTTGTGGAAAAAACAACAATGATATACAAACATGCTAAAAAGAGCTAAATAATAAATAAAAAAAACTCTGGTAGTTTTCTTCATCCTTTTACATTGGGCTACTGTAATATGGAATATATCTTGAACAAAGCCTATACATACACATCAGCAATGATGAGCTAAGATACTGGTGCACATAAATGAGCTGTGATTGGCATAACAGCTGAGCTGTACAGTTTACTATAACAAGTGCTCTGGATAAGCTTCTACTAAATGCCTACATTGTAATTGACTGAGTCAGTGTACTATATTGACACTGTACGGCACAGTCCCCCCTCTCAAAGACCATCAGACCGATTGACTTTTGCCGTGTGTATCACCAAGGACCCAATGGAGTGATGTGCCGAGTGGGAAGTCGTATTGGTTGTCCGAAACTATCTATAAATCCACAAATCTCAATATCTGACTGTCTGTTTGCGTGTGACCCTCATGCCCCTACATGGAGATCTCTGTATCTGTCTGTGTCCGTTTTATGCCCAAGGGGTACAACAGGTATTGCAAACCAAAGGGACATGCCTTCCCAACAGGCATCATTCCAAATGGGCATCGGCCTAGTATACTGTAAATGTACAATCTACCCGTTGTGAGATATTTGCCCCCCCCCCCCCCCCCCCCCCCCCTTGTGGCCGTGGGGAGTACTGTGCCCGGGTGCGTTTGTAATTGACTAATAAATTCATTAATAATCATTAATGTGTCAAATCGAAAAAAGGGCTTCGTTACGCCCTCCATATTCATATGGTCAATGCCTGTGTGAAAAGTGGGAGTGATTGGTGCAGGCAGTAAGGAGCTACGGAGGTGTTTCTGACACACAGACAGACAGACATTGTTAGAATTATAGTATGATGATGATGATGATGATGATGATGATGATGATGTCATGGATATATCTATCTAAAGTCAATAAATATGTTGAACCAATATATGTACAAACTATCAACATGAGAATATGAGATACAGTATGTAAAGATTACAACTGTTATCTTTAACAGGTTCCTTAACATCCCAGTAGTCGTGTGCTGAAAATATGCCAAAGTGAAACAGGAGTCAGTAATGCCTCGTGCTTCACATACTCATGTCATAATCTGATAGGATTCTATTGGGACATTGGAAAATCCTATAGGATTTCTATACAAATTTCACAGGCTAATGCGAAAATTCTATAGAGAACATTTTAACAAGGTAGTCCAAGAAAAGAACAGAACATGTGGAACAGGCACAGTATAATACAGTCTTAATGCACTCTGTGTGAGTATATATCCATGGACATGTTCATCCACATATATATACCGTATGTCAAGTAGATTGTCTCCTTGCTGACTTGAACCCCAAGCCCAGCAGCACCACACCCTCACACATAACGACTAAAAGGTGATTCATATCTAATCTGGGCTAAGTACGCCATCATGATGTCCCTGGTTGCACAGCCTGGTGAAATAAGCACTAACCATGCAGCAGGTCTCACTTTCATGTATAGGCAACTTTTGTGTGCTAAAAGTGCCAGGGTAACAAAATGGCACTCCGTTTATCATAACCTGAATGAACTGTACTGTACTCCAACACAGAGCTAATGAAGAGATATGTCCTCCATTACCAGCCCATATCCCTGCTGCAGCGATTAGAAAAGTCTCCAGAGGGGCTCTATCACAGGCTTTCATTGAGTCTAGACCTTTGCAAATCTTCATATCCTGCACAATTTTCATAAATTGAAGTCTAATGAGCGCAGTTGACATAACCCTGATTTATTGTCTCGCAGGCTTACCAATTTCACCACTATGCTCCAAATTATGGATGTCAGGGGTTTAATCATATACTGTACAGTCTCAACAAGGGGAATGTGAGCACCATGTCCTAAATGTATTTTTTTTTTACTGTGAATGTCGTATTATGAGCGAGTGAGTGTTAACAAGCTCCCTAAGGTGGACGGCTACTGTAAATTTGCACTGAGCAAGAATCTCTTTAGGAAACACTTCAGTTGCTAAAAACTGTATGTTAAACGCCATAATCATTGGTTAATATACAATTGTCCGTTAGTTGCATAACGGCTTGGTAATGTGATGATTACTTTATATTACAGTATTTTTTTTTCATAGACTGTATGTTGAGCAGTCTTAATTAGAATGAACCCAATTTTACTTCTTACTCAAAGCATGGATCTTCCATTACACTTGGATTATTATATTCAAGTCAACAAATCCAAATAAGACATCACCCATCTTCTCACAATGTTCTCTCAAACATGATGTTAAAATGAATGTTTTCTCAACCATGATTACAAAATGAATTAATGCAAAGCGTAATTGCCACTTAGGTAGGCTAATTATTAGGTGGTCTATGCCAACACTGACAGCAGTGATACTTGATCGAAACACAGCACTCAATCCTCTTATTTAACAAATTACAATTAAGGCAGTTTCCTTCATTCACAGATAAACACAGTATTTATTTTGCCTGTTCCTGGATGTCAACCTAGTGCTCACTGGAAACGGTCAATTGCCCAATTAGCTGTCCCTGGATTCCTGGTCTGAGGCTGATTCTAAAAACTCCTTTGAAATTTCTGAAAAACGCCAAATATTTATTCAGAAATTGTAAAATTATTATGCTGCTATATGCTGTACATACATAGCAACAAGAACCTGGGTAAAAACACCAAAAGGGGTTTCCGTCCTAGTTAAAAATGGCGGTATTCAGAACCTGGTGTCCAGTGTTGGGCCATTGAGTAGAGATGGATGGCGTGCGGCACCACGGCCGTGCTGCGGCCATTGTGAGAGAAAGGCGAGCATTGATAACGACCTACGTAGCCTCTATTGACATGATAACATTTTAGTGTGCCGAGCCACCATGGCACTGAGCTGCAATAAATTGAGACAGATGATCGGTCGATGACAATTTCCATAATCGTTATACCTTCCGTAATTCATCAAGGTAATGATGCCCATGGTCCCTAATGTCACATTATTCCATTTTGTGCCGAGCGGCAAACACAGAGCGACTGCCCCCCCACACCCCCCACCCTCCTAAAGGATTGATTACACACAAACTGCTTTTTTGCCCCTGCTTGCGAGCGGAGGAGCAATCTGTTATTCGACCAAAAATAACAATGAAGGAGACGGGAAATGCAATCTAATTCCACTCATGCAACTTCCTCTCTCTCCCACTGACAGGTATACCGGAGACCATTATGGTGGAGGCACCATTGCCTAACAAGAGCAAAAAGAGCACCCTGTGCGTCCAAGCTCCGTAGTGGAACACATTGAGATTCAAATCATTAACATTACTCTCTCTCCCTCTCTCTTATGGCTCCCCACTTTCTAACAGCACAATTTCTCTTTGACAATTATTCCTCGATGCCGGCAAGCGGTTGCAGTGGGAATGAGTGGCTGGATTCAATTACAGACACCCGAGCTCCTGTATTCTCTGTGAACTGTGAAATGCGGAGGGTTAATTTAACTCGCATGCAACCTTTCAGGTCCACCTGAGTTAAACAAACCGGCAGGATTTCACGGTGTGTGAATATGGCTTGGTCATCTCTATAGGCCGCAACCGACCAAACACTTCCATTTACGGAGGTGGTCTCCGAGGCATGTGACCTTTTCAAAGTGGGACAGGATCTGTCCATTACCTCCTCCTCATCGTCATCACCTCCGAGTCCACATTCCTTCCCACTACGAGGCTGCATGCACCAGCGTGGCATCTCTGACATCATCACAGCAGCATTATCGTTACTTAACGGCCGTAGCCATTCAGCAGACAACAATACGAGCACACAGAATAGACCCTACAATAGACCTCCGTCCCTGCATTGTGCTTCAGCGTCCTCTGCTAGATGTGATGTTGGACGGTTTTGTAACAGGCACTTCAGTCAGCAGCTGCTGAGAATATACTTTTCAAACGAACCATATTGTATCTGTAATTTAACTCAGTGTAGTTGTAGATGTTTTGATCATGTGCAGTTTGTGCACCATCATGTGATCATAATCTATTTGTAATGTATTTACTTGAAACAGACAATGCGCATTAATCAACGTTCAAACAAATGTTATTGCACCTGAGTTAGCTGAAAGGCTAGATTTCATTGGCACTACCTTGCCTGACGCTTTTAGAATTAAAATACAGTATACTAGTTGTATATAGTGTGCTGTATACAGGTACATACTGTAGGTTAAATATACTGTGGTAGAAGCATATTCAACAATACAGTTCAACCTCGTTGTCAATAAGCCATCTCTTAACATATTTTGGATGAACATGACATAATCTCTCTAATTAATTGTGGTGCTGAATTCCATTGAAGTGACGCTCTGAAGGAAAAGACGTACGGCCTGGCTAAATATGGTCTCCCTTTATGCGCCTCTCAAAAATGCATCCTACACCACAAGGATATTTTTGCACATACTGTACTAGTGTAGAGACAGACCAATAATCTCCATCATCCCTCAGCTATGACTCATAGTCATTAAAGGAGAATTCCATGCTAGAATGCTTTCTTATCTTTCTTACCTTTCTTTGTAGTTGTTACATCCACACCAAAGAGGTCCAGGTGTTTTTTTGTGCAAAAACTCCTTATTGGCTATTTTCCCTACCATAAGCCCTCAATGAATTGCATTGCATTGAATGGGAATTGAATGGGGATATGTTGTGTTATGCTAGTTCGCTTATTTCCATCGAAATAAGTAGTTGTTAAAGAAATCTTTAAAGAGTGCCGCTTGGGATATTATTTACATTATGAAGAGAGGATATATACAAAGAAATTATAATTTTGAGCAATGGAAATAAGCGAATTAGCACAACACCCCATAGCCCCATTCAATTCAATGCCATTCATTTAGGGCTTATGGTAGGGGAAATAGCCAATAAGGAGCTTTTGCACAAAATAACACCTGGACCTCTTTGGTGGGGACGTAACAACTACAAAGAAAGGTAAGAAAGCCTTTTAGTATGGAATTCTCCTTTAAACACAGAGGTTCTCTACATAATTATCATCTTCTCTCAGTAAATTAAAACATACTGTAGATTGAAGGCCAGCCTGATGAATCAAGCCTCTCCATATTGCATAATGTAGCCCTAGCTGCCCTACTTCTTTACACATGCACGCACGCACGCACGCACACAACT
Source organism: Protomyctophum parallelum (assembly GCF_964188405.1). Taxonomy (NCBI): domain Eukaryota; kingdom Metazoa; phylum Chordata; class Actinopteri; order Myctophiformes; family Myctophidae; genus Protomyctophum; species Protomyctophum parallelum. Next base: position 6,207,281 of record NC_139711.1, on the reverse strand, counting down.
TTGTATAGCCCTAGCAGTCTGAAGAAGAGGTAGACGCTCGAAACATCACCTTTAGTGGAAGTGAAAATTATATATGAGATTCTGATCCAGGGCGGGGACCCTTTTCTCTGTGCTGTGCTGTCCCCTCTATAGCTGCACCTCTAGTAGCTTTGTCGCGCACTGAAAACAGCTGATCTACAAGCTCACCAAGCATAGGGAGCAGAAATTTGCCAATGATTTGAGGTTGATGAAAGCAGACAGAGGAGCTAAACCATGCATATTCATTGTCTGGTTCTTTGAGTCGACGAGGAATGGCAGCAAAGTGGCAAAGCGCTGATTCAAAGTAGAAATATATCAGTCGCATGGCAGTAATAATACAAAAAAACTAAATTTTATTTAACCATTATTTAATGGTTAATGGTCATTTTGATTGCATTTTATGTAGACATAGTACTCTATAGTGTATACTTTTTATTACAGATATGCTACTGTCAGTCTAAATTCTAAATTGTAATCAACCAACCAAGATACAGGCTAACAACGTTAATTAAAAACACTAAATTAAAATGCTGACATCATAATGATTTTGCGTCCAATTCATTCCGTTTGGATTTAGATCCATTAGTTTGCATTACAAAATATATATAATATATTTTTTTGTAGACTCTATATGGACATTTTGGACAGAAACCATTACGATTACAATGTCCTGTGAAGAGTACCGTCCAGTAAAAAGTTAGAAGACTTTAATTAATCAATGGCTTCATAGAAGAACAATTAAACATTTTAATTAAATTGTTCTACTGTACAATGCAAAGCTTTTAATTCTATGAAGAGGGCTTTGGACGTTGGACACTGTGTGTGTGTGTGTGTGTGTGTGTGCGTGTGTGCGTGCGTGCGTGCGTGCGTGCGTGCGTGCGTGCGTGCGTGCGTGCGGAGACACAAAAGCCCAAAGAAAAGGTATTAATACCCTATCTTGACTGATGGTTTATTGACATATCTCTCCAAATCCCCAGACAAACTGTCAATATGAATGTTTGTGTGTAATGGCCGGCCCACACAGCTGAATCAGTGTGCATTATGGAGTGATGGGCAGACAGGCGAGCTGCTATTTGACCACAAAACAGCCCTTTCACATATTCCTCTTCTATTCACTCTTTTCTGTCCGAGGAGACAATACTCTTCCATGTCTATTCTCAGCCCATATTCAGCCCGTTATTTTACCAAGCAGTTGATTCCAGGATCACAGGAAGAGTGACAGGTCACAGCACTGTAGCTAATAAAAAATAACACACCTATTATGAATTATTTAAATATTTTTCTTTCTCTGTTAAGGAAATGAAATGTGCAACTGATGAGTCACAACAGAGTAATGATAGCCTACATTGCTCATTTATAAAAGAAAAATATCCAATGGATACAAAATGATACGTTTACTATTAACATAATATTATCTGAGAGACAGTCTCACAGTGTCTTACTGGAGTCTGACAGTGGAGTGGCAGAGAGCATGCGCAGCATGGAGTGGATATAATTGAGTTTAAATTGGTCTCCCATGGCAATGAAACTCTGTTCTAATGCTCTGCACTGAATGGAAGGCTGACTCCCGCATTCCTCACTTTTTGTGAAAAGAGGCTTATCTATTAGATTTCCTCTGATAGAAGGCATAAGTCATGCTTAACAAGCTGTTTTTTTCCTCCTGCACACAATGCCTTGATGCTCAACTAAAATATGAAACAGTATAAACCTTTATCGATCCTGCAGGGAACTTCAGGCATTATGGCAGCAACCGCAGTGAGAAGTGAGAGATACAGGTATGAATAAGACAAATAAAAATAAGGATAATACCAAGCTGCTGGTCCTATATCTGCACTGGATCTCTTAAAGACTGAACAATTGAACATATGCAATAAAACACAGAGTACGTGTTTTACTGAATGCCTTGAATTTGGGATGAACATTATCCAATTTTATGTGACCAAAATTGACTAACCTATAGTTCCAAAATGAAAATGTATGTGGCCATTTATATATAACTAGAGCGGTGCCCGTTGTTGCCTCTCCAACCGTGGGTCCGACGGACTCGACACCGGGCACTGCACCCCCTGTGGTGGGGTGGAACGCGCGTGTTAAATTTTAAGTCGGTGTGGCGAACGGTTCTCGAGTTACGTGGATTACAGACGTACAGAGACTTGCGCATTTATAGTTAGATAGATATCCACCACATAGCTTCAAAAGTCATGCTGCCTTGTGTCTGTTTAGTGTACTTATCACCATCAAGCCAGACATTATATTTGTCTGTGTATTTGGAGATAATCCCGGAATTTGGGGATTAAAATGTGCTTGTGCTCGTTGCCAGTAGGCCAAGATAGTCATACTCCACAATGGCTTATACCTCATGAATCATTGGTTGTACAATGGAAATTAATTTCCCTGGATTTCTTGGTTCATGACACATCTAGCCTATACCCATATAGGCCACAACCATTTCTGCCTATATAGATTTGATTCCATTTAGCATTTTCTTCTGGTTGTCAAGTGATTAAAATGTCATGTTTGGGTGCCATAAATGCAACAAATGTCACAACCTGTTGCAGACACATTTTCTTTTACCAATATTCATCAAATTAGTTACACATGATCTCAGGAATCATGTGACAATGAGCATAAAACAGCTTTTAGGTATTCCAGGTAAATATTTAGGTATTTTAGGTATTACAGTTTGCCTGTAATGGACAAATTTAGTGGAAGAGGCTTATTCTTGACATTCTTTAGACAAGACATTTATATACAGTATATCGCTCCACTGACCACACCTTTCTAGTTTATTGTTTTACCTTGATAGCATGCATAATTTTCTTACGTGAAACAGAAAATCAATGGTGTTTATTTGCTAACCTGATCCTATGTTTGAACAGACTAATCAATTCTTCATGCGTCGTATTCTTGATCGATATTTAGGTGTAGGAGAACAGAAAGGAGAGCTGGCATGGGGTCCCTCTCCTGTCTTTAAAGATATACAGTACAGAAACCTTTTGAAGAGGAGGCATGATTCCACCACTTTCTGTTCTTTACCATTCTGGACGGGAACCCCTTTTGTTGTTTTAAGCATTATGTTATACTTTAGCTATTGAAGAATAGCAGATCTACAAGCTCATAGCTCATGGCACCGAGTGCTATTTTTGAAAAATCGTGAAAATGTGGTGCAAATATTCGAATATATATTCTTTCAGAGCGAATGTTTTTAACTCAAATCTTTGCTTTTGGGGCGGTCCCTGGAACAACATAATTTCAGATGGGCGTTGGTGGCCAATTACATATATTTTTGGTGGTTCTTGACATGAAAATGTTTGAGAACCATGCACTGATATAAAAACATTTCAGAAAACTTCAGCACGGCCTACAATCGGGACCTTTTTGATTGATTGATTGAAATATTTATTAACAGTTTGTAGAATTTACAGTACATTTTAAGCACAAACTCAATACAAAGACTGTCAACTGTGAGTGGACGACCCAATTAAGCATTACACTTGTTTACAACAGGGTCCACATTGTTCAATTCATCAAAACATTTAAAGACATACAAACATTTAGAGACATACAAATAGACATTTCTATGTAGCTAAAGAACAGAACAGGAATTCATCATATGGGAAGCAAAAAAGGGAAAAGATACAATATACAGTGAGGGAAAATGGGGTGGGGGGGTGGGGGGGATTCAGATTTTACAGAGGCCAGTTTCGAATTGCAGCCATCCGTAGGTGCCCTTTGAGAGCGGGTCAAGGGATTCACATGTCTTAATGACTGTTGGTAGGGCGTTCCACATTTTGGTGGCATAGGAGCGAAAATAATTTAGTCCCTTGTTTGTGCCGAATCTGGGTTGTACATGGTTTGTTGCACTCCCTCTGGTGTTGTGGGTGTGGACTTCGTTTACATTAAGGAAGTATTTAGACAGGTACATGGGTATCTTGGTGGTGTATCGAATCTTGTGGACCAGACCCATTGCAAGATGCTGTACTCTGTCGACGACCCTAAGCCATCCCAGCCTGTCAAAGTGGGCAGGGGTGAGGTGGGTTCGGGGGGTGAGGCCAAGTAGGAGCCTGACCAGTTTGTTTTGGGAGGTCTGGAGCCTTGTTTTAAGGGCCTTTGAGGTGCTGTGGTACCAAGAGGTGGATGCATAGTTTAACCTCTCTCTTGGCTTTATCCCTTAACCACATAAACCCAGGCATAGGCGAACATTCAGCAAAATCACACCGTGTGAAGTGATGGGCGCTTTACCAACCCTTATCATCTTAAATCATCGCGATATCATAATATAACTTGCATATGCCGATTTGCTCAGTGACAGACAAAAACAAACAGTAAACTCTGTTCATTGTTAATGGCATTTAATGTTTGTGTTAGTGACAAAACAAACATTAAACTCAACGTCAATGGCGTTTTTTATGTTTGTCTAGACAAGACAAACATACATATAGGGGCTAGCGCCCCTGAAAAATAGGAAAGCATTTGGCAGAAGAATCTCCATCCACACAATGCATCACACGCTATAAGCTTATAGAAGAGATTTGGGGTAGAGGGGAAAATGAGGGGGCCAAGTATAGAGCCCAGGGGGACTCTGGTCAATTAAGTATAGGGTATAAGTGCATGGTTAACACCTAAATGCAATGATTGTACAGTATTTATCAAAAAAACATCTGGTGAAACCAAAAGCTAATTGTGATATTGGATTGTTCAGCACCAACCTGCTTAACATTCAGTTACCATTTCACTCCATTCTTCTACTGCTGGCCACTGGGACCAATACGATACCACAATACAAATACACTTCTAGCCTTTGCCCAGTGGAAGCTGGCCAATAATTCTACTGTCAGCCTGTACAGTATAATAGCATTATTCTGCTCCCAAATGTGTAACAGTCAGGGGGGGTAGTAAGAGAATGTTTATGGGGGAAGGGACTGTAATAATAACCCAATAACCCAAATAATAATGACAATCTGCAAGGATGGAGAAGGACCCATCTTTGCACTTAAATCAAAGTGTTTGAATGTCTAAATTAAATGTCTAAACATTCTAAAATATTTAAGTTGAAACAAATTGTGTAATTTCTAATGATATATTATAATGTCCATATTTATAAAATGAAAAAGCATTAACAGTGCTTCTTTGGTGTGAAGTGAGGGGCGCTCTTATCATCATACATCATCATACACATGATCTCATTCTGGCCAATCACAATTTGCATCCTCACTTTTTCCGTCTTCACTTTTATCTTCAATGTTTGTGTTTACACAAACCCAGAAAGCTGGGCATAGGAGGAGATAGCGCCCCTCAAAAAGTAAGTTTTTCTTGAGCCAAATCATTGTTTGCATGGAGCAATCATACTTCAGCAGGCCATTGAAGTCCTTCTGCAGTGAGAGATGCCAATATCACCACGCATCTCTTTATGAACACAGGACCTATTTACCTCATCACAACCCTGCTTTATCCCGGCTTATGTCATTATGGATTCATTAATTCTGTGTGTTTGTGCTGTATGTGGGAGGCTTGCAAATGAATGCATAATAATTTACACTTTTTGTAATTTCATTTTCAGGTTGCTCTCATGCAAGGAGGAGTCTGTTAAAACAGCCAGTCGGTAGCCTACAGACGGACAGTAAGAGAGACCAAGCGTGCTGCTGTGTGTGTCGATGGGCTGCCTGTCGCTGCTCATGATAAATTCATAGCCATGCCAGGGCTGAGTGACTCTCAGGGCGTGGGTTAATTTGTCAAGAGGCCTATAGAGCTATGAGCGGTGGCAGTATGACAAAGCAGAATGTCACCATTTCGTTGAGGGAGACAGAGAAATAGGCCATGAAATGGCTGACTCTGGTTAGGACCAGAAAATGTGATAGTACAGATATGAAGTGCTCACCTAACCATGTCCCGAACACCCCAAGAAACATCACTGAACTAAATCTGACTCACTGCTGCACACACACGTGTCTGTATGTATCCTCCCAGTCCACAAGGGACAGCGTATGACGAATCACAAGATTCAGTGCTTCCAAGTAACATAACACACAGCTGTGTTAGTGTGGTGCAGGCAAACCCAGCTGAATACTTATATACTGAAGGTCAGGGCTTCCACCATATTATACAGTGTATATTACACACATAGCATATAATAACCTTGATGAAGGAAGCCTCGCCTTGTAGAACTGGTTTGATTCTAATCAATCAGCGTATCAGTGTGTCCCTCAAACTTCATATTTCTTGAATAAGCAATCTCACCAACCACAGAGCTGTTAACATCTGAACTCTGGTCCCCTGGCTTCTAACACTGTGAATTATTCTAGCAGAGTGTGTTTTGACTGACTGAATTATTCGACCAGAATGTGTTCCGACTGTGAATTATTCAGCGGTGGAAAGTAGCTAACATAAGTAAGTAATAAGTAAGTAAATTTACTCAAATAGCTTACTTACCGTACTTGCACTGTATCCAAGTAAAAGTACAACTTTTGAGAACTTTTACTATACTTCAACATTTTATATACATATTTTTTATATATCTCTATATTTAAGCAATATTACACGAGAGGGAGTGCTTTACTGTCATTAGTGCACGCCTGCGTTGTTGCAGGAATGAGCCGAGTTCTGTAAGCAGCTGTATACTTTTTACAATACTATAATTTGACTGCTTTAGTTAGTTTGCAGATACATTATAGGTTAAACTGCCCAGCAGCACATAAAGTAATTTAAAATGTGTGAAAATATGTGAGAAATCTACCGATACATCTTGATCACATGACTCCAGAGATAATGTGTAACGATCTGTGTGAGTTTTTGACAGATTCTGTCAAGACTAATTGCCATCTTATTTAGTGCAGCAAACTCAGTCTGTATGCGTTTGTTCAGTGTGTGTGTGTATGTTGGTGAGTTGTGAAGGAGGGGCGTCGCAAGCCATGGCCAATTCTTTTTGGGGGGTTGTGTGGGAGTTTTGCAGGTCGTAGGCCTGTGTAAGGTTGAGGCAGCGGTGGCCGAACGGTTTGCGGAGCGGTCTTGATATCGGAAGGTCGCTAGTTCGTATCCCCGGACAGGCACGTTAAAATTACCACCGCTGAAGTGCCCTTGAGCAAGGCATTGAACCCCTACCATGAAATGTTCTATGAGCAGGGCCTGGCTGTAAACAAGTTCTTGAGCTTAGTCCAGTTACCCTGGGTAAATATAGTAACTTTGCTTTGCTTTGCTTTGGCCCTCAGGTGGGTAGAGCGGGGTTCTTAAGATTATTTTGTTTGTGTTCAAAGCCTGTACCTCCGTATACTGTGGAACTATTAGACCAATCTCCCAGCTCCAGGTCAGATCTGACAGTCAGTTGTATATGAAGCGGCCATGCCTTTGCTGTGTTGGCACTGAAGTTGTAAAACAAGCTCCCTTTGAGGATCAAAGCTGCCCCCACCCTATAGGACTTTTAAAAAACATACTTATTAAGACCTACCTTTTTTTGGTGGCGCCGTCGGTATTGCTGTCGCCTCACAGCTAGAAAGTTCCGCCTTCGAGTCCCGCCGGGGATGCTGGGGGCGTGTTCTCTCCTCCACGTCATCAGCGGCCATACTCTAGGTGGGGTCAATGACATAATATATAACATTATGTAGTGATATAATAAAATAGCAGCCAGTTATATCCACCAACCAATACAAATATGATTGTGAAATAATATGATAATATATGCATAATTCTACACTTGATATTAATACTAAAAAATATGTTTTAATCGTGGACCCTGAGTATTTCTACATTGTGGTATTGCTACTATTTCTTCCAGTACTGAAATGACTCTGTGAAGTATTCTACCAGCGTGTGTTCTGATGGACTCCCATTACTACAGAGGTTAACCCATTCTGACCTGAGATCAGATTCATACGAGGTTTCCACTGGACACACGCTGGTCTGACGAACCCATTCTGACCTGAGATCAGATTCTAGAAATGTCAGTCGTTCTTCGATTTTTTTCAAAAATAGCAGACCTACAAGCTCTTATCGCGCCACTCGGTGGCGCGATATGAGCTTGTAGATCTGCTATTTTTCAATAGCTAAAGCATGACATGATGCCAACACCAAAATGGGTGCCCGTTCAGAATGGGTTAAAGGACATTTCTCCATCTACGGTACACCTCAACCTCTCGGACAATTCAGTGCTGGTCACCAGATTGCCTCTGAGACCTGCAGCTACTGAAATGAAATAAAAAAAAACCACAGGATGGGGTTCGTGTGGTATGTTTGCAGCTGTGTCCACATTACGTTGACTCCTTAAAAACCGCTCTCAACATGGTGGACCCTATTGTAAACAAGTGCCGTCCACACAGTTAACAGTTTCGTATTGAGTTGTGCTTCAAATGTACTGAAATTCTCCAATCTGTTAATAAATACTTCAATCAATCAATCAAAAAACGTATGTGAGGCGGCGGGGTTTGCAAAAAGACCAAGTCTGAACACTCACGAAAATAACGTATATTGTGAAGAGTATCTCTGTGAGGCTGGAATATTTAAATCACCACACCGTGGCCCAATTCAGAGGTATATTGCACTGATCTGGGACAGCAGAGGAACATGCAGTCGTATGGAGGCAGTGTGCATCACGGTCAATAGGAATTCCAACGTTGAGCTGTGGGACTTTGAGTGTGTCTTATTAGTCCCCATCACACAGGAAGTGGTGACAGCCTCAATCCTAGTAATCCATCTTCACAAGACTTGAGCAGCTCATGGTGTGCCTCACCTCACCGGGGGAATTGCATGTGTTGTGTTTAGGAGCAGCCTCCCCATCCACCCAATTTATACCATTCTGACCTGAGATCAGATTCATACGAGGTTTCCGCCGGACACACACTGGTCTGATGAACCCATTCTGACCTGAGATCAGATTCTAAAAATGTCAGTCGCTCTTCGATTTTTCAAAAATAGCAGACCTACAAGCTCGTATCGCGCCACTCGGTGGCGCGATATGAGCTTGTAGATCTGCTATTTTTAAATAGCTAAAGCATAACATGATGCTGACACGAAAATGGGTGCCCGGTCAGAATGGGTTATACTCCATACAGAAAACAAATTATCTTCAATCTAACACACATGTGATGTGACGGCATGTTGTTAGCTTGAAGATCAGATGTTTTCGGCAATGGACTTCCTCATGTGATGCTGTATAAATTAATGGAATAAGGGGGATATTCCCCTTTTCCCATTGATCTTCAAGAATCTGCACCCATCAGCTACAGACTCAACTTGACTCCCTGTGTAGAGCGCGCCTATGATGGCTCTGTTGTTCTATATGCTGTATAAATTAACCACGACAATTAACCCAAGGCTCTACTTAGTTGGGTTGCGCTCCTTTCCCCCCCCCCCACTATAGCAAATCTCAACGAAAATAGCCAATCAACACGGCGTGTCGTGACCTTCTGAAGATCTTCTTTTTTTTTGCAGAATGTTCACCCGTTAATTAATGCCCAAAATAATAGGGATGCTATGGTTAATATTATTAAGCCATATTTTCCAAGATGCTTGAAGAATTTTGAAGAATCAAGATCTTTGAAAAATGTTCACCTATAAAATGAACTTGCTTCCAGGTCAGTACAGCTCATGTTTATCAGCTCTACATTTGCTGTAATAACATGCCCAGAGCACACAGAAGAGCCCCTCTTCTAATGTGTTATGTTTCTCCCTTTCAAGCTGCTTCATTTAATTAATCATCAGAGAAAGCCTTGAGGGTGAATAATGTTCATTATTTCATCAGATGAAAGCATTTATCAGCAAGATAATAGATCAGACATAATACATTTAATTATTATAAATGTTAGCTTTTTCCCCCCTCTTTCTACATTTCTTGAATCATCTTAGGCCCTCAAACATATCTGGCATCATGCAGTGTCTGAGACCAAAACAAAGTCAATATTTATTGACTCAAATGTTGATATTCTGTTGATATGCTTGTTTTCTCTAAGCATGCTTGGTCACATTGTTAAGAATATACTTCAAGAGCGATAGAGCAGATTAAAATGTATTTTCAAATGAGTTTACTTGGAATCTAAAGGAAATGAATTCACCAATATCTGTATAACATTTAGCCAGCTGAAAGATGGAGTGTAGATACTAACTTGTTTGATATCTCAATAATGAATTTAACATGTCAAATGCCTCTGTATTGGAGTGTTCAATGTACCTGTATTGTCCAGCCCTACTTACTTCCCCTGCCCGGACTTGAGTATATTGATGCTCCAGACAGTGATTAAGGCCCTTGAACTGGAATGTATTCCTTGGTCTAGAACCAAATCCCACTCCTTTCCTGCAGTCTCCTTCAATTATTTCTTTCTCACTCAGTTCTCGCCCCATATCCCCTAGTTGATGTAGGTGGATTAGAGCCATATTGTATTTGCAATTTATTACCGTGTTCAATTGTATCTCTGATTAAAGCTATGATGTCGTGTGCAAGGATTACGATCTGGTCTCCCAGGATGCAAGTTCCTACCAGGGCTTTATATTAACCCATTCTGAACACCCATTTTGGTGTCAGCATCATGTTATGCTTTAGCTATTGAAAAATAGCAGATCTACAAGCTCATATCGCGCCACCGAGTGGCGCGATACGAGCTTGTAGGTCTGCTATTTTTGAATAAAATCGAAGAACGACTGACATTTTTATAATCTGATCTCAGGTCAGAATGGGTTCATCAGACCAGTGTGTGTCCGGCGGAAACCTCGTATGAATCTGATCTCAGGTCAGTCAGAATGGGTTAAGGAGCCCTTTCTTACAGTGTAGTGTGTACTGCTCTAACGTACCACTCATGCACTACTATATCACACGGCGAGACAGAGGAGTACTGGGAAGATGTCACGGTTTATTTTATCGTTCAGTGAATATTGGCAGTCCAGTGAGCTATGTTTTCATGGGGTTGGAATCAAGCAGCATCCATATTAATACTTGTCCACTGAATTACCTGGAGGGGTGGAGGCTAAGGGAGAGGGGGGAATTAACTGTCCCCCCCTCACAGAGATTTCATCCAACCCACCCAAGCCAAAAAGAAAAATCTTAAATATGTTCAGTGTGTTGTCCCTCTTGTCATAATAGTGTTTTTTTTCTTTTTATCCTGGCCCCTGCTATCTATTGAACATACACGGTGGTTTGAATGGATTCATATTTAATACTTAAAATGAGAGTGTGCCCCCAGACGACAGGAAAGTTCAGTTATATTGCAATGTTCATTACGCACACATGTTTCCATTTACACTTTATTATGTATGAGCTTGCATTTGTTTTGTTTAGTTGTGATGTTTTTATTCACTTGTTTGTCCTGAGCAATGCAAGACAGTTTAGGTAAACATTTGTTTGTCATCAAAAGTGATATTTTTTCAAGAAATAGCAATATATCGTGTTATTTGCTGTGTATATTGTTATTTCCAGCTATGCACCTGTGCTGTGTTTCTAAACAACTCCATTAGTTACTGTATAGGCTATAATATGAATGTATGACAAACAATCCTTTAGGTTTGAATCTTAACCCATTCTGAACGGGCACCCATTTTGGTGTCGGCATCATGTTATGCTTTAGCTATTGAAAAATAGCAGATCTACAAGCTCATATCGCGCCACCGAGTGGCGCGATACGAGCTTGTAGGTCTGCTATTTTTGAAAAAATCGAAGAACGACTGACATTTTTAGAATCTGATCTCAGGTCAGAATGGGTTCATCAGACCAGCGTGTGTCCGGCGGAAACCTTGCATGAATCTGATCTCAGGTCAGAATGGGTTAAGAATGCAAACCTATCTGCAATAAGCATGCCCTGCATGCAATGTTCTGCATAAATGAATGGAACCATGAGTGAGTCAGAGTGAAAACATGGATGTTCTCTAAAAGCACACCTAATGTACCCAGAGCCCACATGCACTCTTTCAAGGCCGTAATCGAGTTGGCACAGACATAATCACGTTATTGTGTGTTTTCTTTTTATGGGGCAGAATTTACATGCACAGCTAACATTGTATATGACACACACACACACACGCACACGCGCACACACACACACACACACACACACACACACACACACACACACACACACACACACACACACACACACACACACACACACAATCTCTTATTCATGACTGAACTTTGTGGTGGAAAAACGGGACGAAAGGGAACCTGAAACGGTTATGATTATATAGTGATTATGTATTCTGCATGCCAGCCATGAAGCGGGAGATTGAAAGGAGAACTGAAACGGGGCTTGGCGACCAGAGAACCCCCTGCTGAGATGAGAGGGTTGCTGAGAACTCAGGGGGGTTGCGGTAGGGGGGGGAGTAGCGTGGATTGGGGCTAACCAATCGGCTGCACTGTGCTGAGAACGGTATAGCCAATCAGGGCCACCGCTTGTGGCTCTGTTTCTCTCACTATATTCCGTGGCCCTGTTTCTATATTGTCCTCTCTTTCGGTTTTAATTCTCCCTTTCTTCTTGTTCTTCTTATACCTCACTATTGTTAATCTCTCTCTCTCTCTCTCTCTCTCTCTCTCTCTCTCTGTGGTGGAAAAAGCATTGCGACACATTGCTATTTTCAAATGCCAGAAATATATATATATATATATATATATATAGGGCTGGATTGGGTTTTGTAATGATATTCAAAATCTACAATGTAACTAGTGACAAAAGTATCATATTTTACTCTGAGATGTAGTGGAGTAGAAGTAAGGCTTTGTTTTTGCATCCGGATACTCCGTCCAGGACGGGTTTCAGAGTTCAGACGCACGTCCTCAGGAGACTTCAGACTCAGATCTGAACCCATTTGATTTGGCACTAGGAACCCGTTGCGACGGCATGCCCTGGCTGACGCCTGACGTCAACCCCAGGCAGGGTTTGAACCCACAACCTTTCGCATGAAAGGCATAGGCCTTTCATGTTCTAACCATAACCACTACACTAGGGCGGCCCTATAGTGGGGCTAGTGAGTATTGAATATTGGTATTACCGCCATAAAGAAAAAACACCTCAAAATTGTAACTTAAGTAAATGTACTTATAGTTACTGTACTCTACTGGCAATTGTATATCACCCACCTCCAGGTGGGTAATATATCCCTGGGTATATCCATCCAACCCAAACCTCCCCCCGCCCACATTCCACCCCCCCTTCCTCCTTACATTATTATTCTGTCTGCAGTCACTGAGGAGATACTCACACCATCCATCACAATGTACAAATTCTCAGTGTGCAGATTCGGTCGGCTCCTAATTAAAAAGCCTTTCCATCGTTTTCTTGGGAGATAATTAGACTTTCATCTCACCAGGACACCACGTTCACAGATCCATTCTATACTTCTAGGAAGGTTGAAGGAAAGAAAAAGAAAAAAAGAACAGGGTTTTTAACCACTCCCTCCTTCAGGCCACCAGTCAATAATTAAACGTATCTTTGGTTACTGAAAAAAAAGTCAGGAAGTGAAAGATTAATATCCATGATTCTTTAAAGAAAATTGGAAATGGGAAAGAGACCAAAGGAGACTTTATTTCTATTAAAAGGTTTCGCTTACATGGGGCGGGCAATGAGGCAACCCACTGGATTTGTCAGTAACTGGCCACTGAGAAACAGAAAAAGGGGTCCATTTATAGGTGGTCTGCCGCAGTGCCCGAGCAAAAAAACTCTGAAAGGAACCCGTGAGGGTGTGGGAGCTTTAGGCCTTGATATAAGACAGCTGGAAAGGTTGAATAATTGAAGAGTACGGACGGGCTCTGAAACACAGGCCGTGTCCTCCAGCTGCTCTGCAAGCCCAGGCCCGACACTTGAGCAGCCGTCAGACACGTGCAGTTTAACAGGGTCCATCTGTTATTGAGGCGTAATGAAACACGCACCGAGAGGGAAATGAATCACTGGCACTTTATTAACGTGCAACAATGGTAATGACTGTGCCGTCGCCTGCACATTCACAACAGTAATAATTATGATATTTCTGATTAGAATGATGATTAGAATACAGATGATGGAATGGGGTTGGCGACGGTGATAATGAAGGTGATGGTGATGACGACGATGTGAGTGAAAAAGCGCAGCCGTTAACAAATCAACATGGGAGACGGCGTTCATGTTTATGATCATTATGCATGCATGAAGTAAATACCATTTACATATCTAAACTGGCCAGGAAGGAACCGCAGGACACAGTAACGCACACAAAGCACCATTAATATGATTATTGGTATAATTGTTGACAGCTCCGCGTAAACAGCTGCCGAAATTGAAAACTCATCGTTCTAATGTGGAACAGGCCGGCGACGAAAGGCACAGAGAGTTTAACCTCTAAAAATCAATAAGCATCCTAGACTTTCATTACATAAGTGAAATTTGTATTCATCTCAGAGATATATATTTATCCCACTTATACCCGTGGCCTGTGAGCAAATTCATTTAGTAATGATTACCTGACTCAGGTAAAACCCATCTCCATTCACTCGTTACCTCACGCTGGTGACAAGGGCAGAGCCAGGGTCACTTTTCAGCAGAATTTTTGGTAGCAGGCGGTGCTCTATCAGCACTTGATGTCATGCAGTGTGTGTGTGTGTGTGTGTGTGTGTGTGTGTGTGTGTGTGGGTGTGTGCGCGCGTGCGTGCGTGTGCGCGTGCGTGCGTGTACTGTGCATGTCCCCAAAAGACCATCTAAGTAGGTGTTTCTGCAGTGACCTGCAACATTTGTGGTAATACTGTGTGTTTTGTCTTCCCTTGTGCCGCAGAGTTTGGAAGGCTATCAGAGCTGCTGTGTGTGTGTGGGTGTTCAGCAGCCTGGCTTACTTTGAGATAACATGGGGATAAAAAATACTCAAACAATCTCTCTGAGGAGACAAGGCTCTTCTCTAAAAACGGAAATTGGAATTACCTGTGGCAAATGACCTCTTCCTAAAAGGGGAATACCAATCAATTTAAGAATTTAAATTAAATTATATTATATCTCAAATTGAAAATGAGAGAGTATGTGAGATCCAGAGAGAGCGTACAGAGAGTGCAAAGGTCAAAATGTGTTATTATCGTAGACCTGCTTGAGAATGAATATATTTACTTTGTGGACTTGACATATATCTTACTTACTTACTTAGACTTAGTTCCTCCCATTCCAATTGGAACATTGGGCGACGAGTCCCCTCCATTTGCTCTGGAGCCTGGCGATCCTTCTTGCTCCATGCCAGCTGAAACCCATCTCACTTCCTTGGCTGCCTGGCTCTATGTCTTCTTTGACCATTCTTTCTCTTTCCACATTCTGGCATCCAGTCCATTCATTGCCACACTTGCCGGTCTCTCTCTTTTGGCAGTCGTACGTGCCCAGCCTTTCTCCTTCTCCTGTCAGAGACAATGTAAGACAGTGCATGGTGCTACCCCTGCCCTTCTCATCACCTCCTCATTGGTGATGTGGTCTCTCCATGAGATCTTCAGGATGGATCCAACCATTACCCCGTGCTCATGGAGATTGTTGGTCATCTCTTGGAGTGCAAGCTGAGTATGACTAATCAGAGCCAAGTCGTCCGCAAAGTCCAGATCGGTTAGTCGAAGTCGAAGTTTGCCCCGGTGATTGTCTTCCTCATCACGAAGTCAATGACAATTATGAAGAGTAATGGTGACAGGACATAATTAGTTAATTAGTTGACATATATCAACTAATTGAGAAGCTATTAGTCTTGCATGTCCCTAAACCTGTGGAAGTTGGTCTACAGAAGCTGTTTGAATGGCAAAACACTGCCTCCTCCACAAAAATCCTCATATTATCTATCTATGAACAGAACGAAAATACATCGCATGGATGCAACTGGGACGTATCCTCAGTGATGTATCCCAAGGTCATCGGGGTTTCGGGTCTCGCGATCATACCCCTCACTCGGCTGACCCAGCCGGGGTGATCAAGTCCCGACTTACGTCCCAGTAGCTACCCTCGATCAGACCCACTAGGGAAAGACAAGCCGTTGGAACCACTCCGGAACTACTATGCCGGGACTGAGAGGTACAATTCTGGCATGTGGAGGGACTACTAGGCTCTGTGGGTATTAGATACTTGGATGGATAATTGCTGGATCTTCCATGGTGCAATAGCCTTCCATTTACAGTGCTGCTAATGACAGAGAATGTGTGCAAAGTGAAACAGAAAATGTAGTCTAGAGTCAAGTAGTGGTGCTCATGACATGAAGAAGAGAACCTTGAGTAGTAGACCAGTCTCACAAAGATTCAATTATTATTCTTTTCTTTTTCTCCTCTTTCTCCCTGCAGCAGGATAGATGCAGTCAGTCACTTCATTCACCAAGTAGTGCAGAGATATATTGAGAAAGAGCATCGGCCAGCTGCATACACGTAAACATTGCATAGCAGTGTTGATTTCATCGACTAAAACCGAAACGAAAAATGTTCGCCGACTACCTTTTTCCACTGACGGAAACTAAATGGAAACTAAATAAAAACTACGCTATGATGACTAAAACTAAGACGGAATAGTAAATATACTGACGATTTCGTCAACAAATAAAAACTAGACTAAAAATGAAAATAGCCGATCTACCACTAGGCCATACAATGGCCTAGTGGGCAATACAATGCCAATATTACTTGTTTGTGTGTGCGTGTACTGTGAATACATTTCACATTTTGTGTTTTATTTGGTGTATATTTTTCACATTTTCTAAATCTCTACCACCCTGCCATTCCTCCATATTTGTCATCAATGAAATGATATGAAATAATAACCAGTAAGACGCCCTGAGGGAGAGAAGCGCTTCACCCTTAAACCTTGAACTCCAGCAAACCTATTCTGGGGGAACATTCGCACCAATAGCTGGTACACATTATAGGCGAATCTACAAGGGTTGTGAGCTTCTCTATTCGCGAAAACAAGTCCAACTGACAAAGCCAAAGTGCAGTAATTCTATTTTTGGAGACACCGACTTATTCGTGTCCCAAAGGTAAAACTAGCCTTTGTGATTTTTATATAGTAATTAGTCTATTATATCACTTATGCCGATATCTCATTTGGCTGACCCATTTATCAGTTAAGTTTCTTGCAGTTACTGCTTTCAGGGCTAATAGCTGGTTTAAGTGTTAAATTGAACATGTATGTTTCAAATGTAGTATGAATATATACCAATGAAAGCACAGAGCCAGAGAGAGATAGAGATAGAGAGAGAGCTCTTTTCACAATGGTAAACAATGTGTTCAAAGTTAGAAATGCGAGAAACGTCATTAACCTAGACCTGCTCTACTGAGAAGGAATAGAAGACATACTTTGTGGACGGGACATACATCGACTACTAATTGATGTTTTTAAGCTCTTGCATGTCTCATGCCAGGCAGGTTCTTTGGCAGACCAATTACATCACCTCCTTAAACTTGCGTTTTAAATGGAGCAACACTGCCTGTTCCACAAAAATCCACTCCTTATCTGACACTTCAGATAATTCCTTGATGTTCCATGGTGCAATAGCCTTCCATTTACAGTGCAGTACTGCTTATGACAGATTGATGTGGAAAGTGAAAAAGAAATGTGGTCATATATATATCACCAATCTCAAAACAAGAAATATTAGTTGTTAGTTGTTATTACTAATGTTAGTTTTCTTTTTCTCCTCTCTCTCCCTGCAGCAGGACAGAGGTGTAACGACAGTCACATAAGTATAGTGCTCAGAGATATACTGACAAACAGCATTGCATACAGTAAACAAGGCCCAGCGCTGCTCACATTCACTGCAAGGAGACAGCATTCGAATAAAGCCTTCAACTGTCACTGGTGGAGAAAACATTATATAGACATAGTAGGGGGCTATTTTACTACAGTTACCAGAGAACTCACAACACAAATATTGTTCAATGTTCATATCTAACCATAATACAAGCACAGTAAAGAAGGTGACATTTTAAGGTTGATTAGTTTGACTGTCTAATATCACAAGCCACTGGAATAATCAGTGGTTCATCTCTCGTGCAGAATGCCAGTAAGCCAAAGACGTAGATCCCTGAATAGTTGTTTTTAGTACACATTGTGAATAATGTGTGAATATTTCTCACATTATGTGAATTCATAATCCCAGATGCAGCATTCCACCAAACCACCGGTCATTACTAGGGCTGTAACAGGTAATCAAACTAATCAATACAATTGATAATAATATATATAATAATATTTTGGTGAAAGTTACAGGAGTGCATATAGTGTGAGATGATCGCTTATATCGTATAAACACAATCATTGTTTATTGTCATTTCATCAATATGATGTCCAGACCCCTTCAATTGACAATTTAGGCATTTAGCAGACGCTCTTAATCCAGAGCGATTTACAGTAAACAAGAACAAACAAAAAAAAGGTAATACATAAAATTTGTCATCATGAATCATACGTAAGCTAAGAACCTAACAGTGGAATATCTATATAATGAAACTATGCGTATACTATACACTATAGAGCGCTGTGTCTACATAAAATGCTATTTAAGTTACACAAGTTGAGCCTATGCATACGCCTGTAGTTCGTCGAGGCTAGGGTAAGGGCTACGGCAAGTGCTATGGGCTTTGTATGACACCGTCGTTCCATAAAGTATAAATACGAGGAAGAGAGAGTATTGGAAAAACGACAGGGCTGTTTTCCTTTAAAGAATTGATGGTGTGCTCGGGGAACACAGCAGTAACATGAGCAGCTTCAGCTATAATCATCTCTGATCAAACAGAGCCTAGATGAAGTTTATTTAACTCCTCGGGCTCATTGAGATAAAACTTTTTTTTTTTTTTTTTTAATAATACTCCCGCTACCAGCTGCACCCCACAGGGCTACAAGGAGGCTCACACACCATAAGGCTCACACATGCTTTCATTTACAAAACCCATTCCATTTGATTCCCTCTGATGCCAACCGAACACAGTCAAATCGTTAGTGTTAATTTAGCTCAGAGGAGTGTACAAATGGAACCAAAATGGACCCCGACGCTTGTGTTTTATTGTGCAGGGTCTACAGCAGACGATGCCATGAGCAGTCATTAAGTGCTTTTCATTGATCGCCAGACTCTCTATCCTTTTCTTTACAAACACATGTCCTGTCTCAGCACAAAAACCAAGAGAGAGTGATTAAACGTTTCCAAGGACTGAGATCAGCACATGCCGTGTTGCTTTTCATAAGAGTCATCTGAACTCCCTGTAGTGTTGAAATTAAACATTCCGTGTTCCAGCAGTGAGGGCAGATGTATCACTTCCTACAGTACGTCTAGTTTGCATACAATTACCAGTCACCCACCCCCCATTCGCCCATTTAACCAAGTGTGTGTGTGTGTGTGTGTGTGTGTGTGTGTGTGTGTGTGTGTGTGTGTGTGTGTGTGCGCGCGTGCGTGCGCGAAAGTAAACTTAATTTATCAGCACCTTTTGAAACAAGAGTTACCGCTGTACAATAAAAACCTATAAGTAGAAATTACATAAAATTACCAATAAAATAGGTTCAAAACGGGGCCCGGTCTGCACACCTAGGCTGCTAATGCTGCTCGAATTGCGACCCTGATGACCTTTGGCGCGTGTCACGACTCACTCCCCCTCTCTCTCTCCCCATTTCCTGTCAGATTACTGTATCTAATAAAAGGTAGAAAAAGCCAAACAATATCTAAAAAAATTAGTAAAAATAGTAAAAAAATACTCCAGATATCATGTTAAGGACACACAAAACACTTCCCTGGACTGTGTTGTAAGCCCTCCCCCTCTACACAAGGTGGAGCAGTGCAGCAAAGCATTATGGTCATTGTAGGAATTCAGCAATCCAGTCAAAACCCTGTCAAACACACAGACTACATTATTCTTCTGACCATAGGGTGCAAATTTTAAATTGTGCTACTGTTATATCTACTATAAATACTACTAACATTGAGTGGCTGCAGTTTCTTCCAGCGGTAAAATGTCCCTTTAACCAGCACATGCATATGTGTGAGCGTATGTTTGTGTATAGTGTACTCATGTTTTATCTCCAAAGACAAGAGATCTCATTAGTGGAATACGTCATCACCGCCGTTATGTTGTTCAGTATAGCCCATCATATGTTTGATCTCCTTTCAACGGTCTTCTGCTTTACTTTGATACAGCCGTATAGCTTGGCTGGCTCCGTATCTCTAAAATGTGTTTGAAGTGTGAAGAATTGACTTGCCGTTTACAGCTTGTATGTATTTTAAGCTACCGATGGCGACAGAATTATTTCAGTCGAGTTTCAGATCCTCACTAATTAGTTACCTTGAGCATCTGACAAGGACACCAACAACATCTTTGTTGCTCTGCGGGGGGGCAGCAGAGAGGGTCAAACTGTGCAGAATTCCAAACGAGCACAGCCACTGCAACATACACACACAAATGCAGACTGGGAACAGACACTGGATTGAAAAAACTGATGTTGAGTATAATTATTACGTTTATTTACAACGATGTACCGCCGCTACATACTGGTGAATCTAGTACACACATTGTAGAGCTGTGTTCATGTTTATAATTTTTTTTTTTTTTTTACGGCAGTGATGACGTATACCGCTACTGAGATCTCTCGTCTTTGGAGATAAAACATGAGTACACTACACAAACATGCGCTCACACATATGCATGTGCTGGTTAGAGGGACATTTTACGGCTGGAAGAAACTGCAGTCACTCAATGTTAGTAGTATTTATAGTAGATATCGCACAATTTTAAATGCACCCTATTGTCAGAAAGTGTTTCTTGTTTCCTAAACATAAATAAGATCTGGACTATTACATTCAGTTTTTTCTTTC
Source organism: Protomyctophum parallelum (assembly GCF_964188405.1). NCBI lineage: Eukaryota > Metazoa > Chordata > Actinopteri > Myctophiformes > Myctophidae > Protomyctophum > Protomyctophum parallelum. The sequence continues at coordinate 6,186,524 of NC_139711.1, read as the reverse complement.
ATTTTTGAGTCCTTACGGAGCGCTGTGTGTGGGTGGCTGGGTGTCTGTGTATGAGCACGAAAACAGCATGGTTGTTTTTCACCACCTGTGCGCAACCTAACGCACACACAAACACACACGCACGTGTTAACTGTATATATGATGCTTTTGGGGTGCCAGTACAGTACAGTACAGTACAGTACAGTAAGGTTTGCGCTAGCAGCAGCACCATTCATAATATCAGCTCTAATGTTAAAAATGTTGTTGTCAAAAAAGCATGCAAACTCATTACACTTAGCTTTAGAGGCCGGGAATGACTGCTTGTAGGACTGGGGGGGGGGGGGGGGTTAAAAGTCGTTCAATGGTAGAGAATAGGACTCTGGCATTTTTCTTGTTCTCATCAATAATGCCAGAGAAATATGCCTGCCTTGCTAGACGCAAGGCTTTGTTATAGGCGACTGTTGACTTTTTAAGAATCTCTAGGTGGATGGTGAGCTCGCTCAGCTCTACGACATTCTTGCTTCAGTGAGCGTGAATGCTCATTTATCCAGGGTGTTACTCTGGTGTTATGTTTCTTTTTTGTTTTCAAAGGAGCCACTATATCAAGAGCTGACTCTAGTTTAAGATTAAAAATTTGAACCATATCATTCACTGGGGGAGTATTTTTATAGTATATTCAGTGATGTTTTTCTCTAGATCAGAGACAGTCATATTAAAACACAGCAGATAGTGGTCTGATAGCTCAGGCCTTTCAATCGCCCTTTCCACAGTGATGTTCAGCCCTCTAGAAATCACCAGGTCCAGAGTGTGCCCATGTTTATGTGTAGGCCCAACAACATGTTGGATAAATTCAAAGGAGTGCAATAACTCTAAGAAACCCATAGCCATAGCATCTGTAGCATCATCCAGGTGAAGATTAAGATCACCTGAGATAAGAGTTCTGTCATAGTTAGTGGAGCAGATAGATAAAAGTTCTGATATTTCTGTTAGAAATATTGCTTTACTGCATTTTGGCGGGCGATAAATGCTAATCATTGGCATAGAGGCTTGACCATGTAGTATAGTGGCCTGGTATTCAAAGGATGTAAAGCTGCCAAGGGTCAGAGCCTTGAATTTTAACGTGTCTGAAAAAATAATTCCCAGTCCACCTCCTTTCTTAGCCTCGCGAACAGAGTGAATGAAACTGTAGTTTGCGGGACAGGATGTCGCTAGGAGAACAGCTCCATCTGAGCCAAGCCATGTCTCTGTTAGAAAGATTATATAGCTTCTCTTTACAGATTATATCATTTACAGAGGAGGACTTATTTGTTAGTGACCTGATGTTAAACAAGGCAAGGTTAAGCTTGTTATCACATTTTTGGGGGCTGTGATGCCTGTGACTGAGGTACAGTAACCAAACAGCATTCTCTCTCCAGACCACTCCTTGTGTTGGACACTCTATTTGAAATAACAGTAGAAATGTTGTGGACCTCAACCTGTGCAGTGATTGAAACACCAGGCTTTCTAGAAGCATGGGGTCCATACATGTTTGTTGCTGCGCATAATGGACCCTGTTCATATCAGTTATCAAATGTATTTTCTAGGCTATCTGGAGCTGGGCTTGACATATGGGACGCCGTCAGTTGGTGACATCGTCTGGTAAGGGGGGTCGACTTTATTCCAATGTTTATCAGGTCCACCATGCCCGGGGTGAAAGAGAGGAGATGTATTGGTGAGGGAGTTAGAAATTCTTCATCAACGTCTTCATCATCGTCATTGAAGGATTGTCCTTCTTGTCCTTCAGGCGATTCTTCTGTGCATGCCGTTGTCAATCTTTCAATCGACTGTCGAAATTCTTCCAATCGACTGTCATTGAGGGACCTCTCTGCGGCCTCAGTATCTTGTGGTTTTTTCTCCACCAGGGGACGCTGTGACTTCATGCTCTGAGATTTCTTCTCCATTATAGGTTTTTATTGTACAGCGGTAACTCTTGTTTCGCATGCGCGCACAAACACACACACACACACACACACACACACACACACACACACACACACACACACACACACACTTGGTTAAATGGGCGAATGGGGGGTGGGTGACTGGTAATTGTATGCAAACTAGACGTACTGTAGGAAGTGATACATCTGCCCTCACTGCTGGAACACGGAATGTTTAATTTCAACACTACAGGGAGTTCAGATGACTCTTATGAAAAGCAACACGGCAAGTGCTGATCTCAGTCCTTGGAAACGTTTAATCACTCTCTCTTGGTTTTTGTGCTGAGACAGGACATGTGTTTGTAAAGAAAAAGATAGAGAGTCTGGCGATCAATGAAAAGCACTTAATGACGTCTGCTATAGACCCTGCACAATAAAACACAAGCGTTGGGGTCCATTTTGGTTTCATTTTTACACTCTTCTGAGCTAAAGTAACACTAAAGTGTTACTATAATTACTGTCGGTGTACTCCACTGGCCAATAAAGGGACCACTGTTCTTGATGACGTAATATACGTCAACGTATCTGTATTTGATGGGCTGAATTAACACAGCCATCAAGGTTCAAGGTTGTACTTTATTGTTACATCTTGTGTACAGGACAGCTGGTACATAAGAGTAAAACTTATTTTTGTTGTGGCTTCCTTACAGACAATGCAGCAGCATAGATAGCATAACATTCAAAAACTAGAAAAAGTGCCCTTCTGGGCACAGGTCTCCACCAGGTTATCCACAGATCCGTGCAGTTAGAGGTAAAAACACTTTTCGGCCAGTTATAGCGCCACCTTGAGGCTGAGTTGAAATTGTTCATGTGGCATTTCGTCCTCGGCCTAGTGGGAATGTGCGTGCACAATTTCACGGAAATCACGCGATGTGTTCATGATTTGCAGCATTTTGTTTGAAACTGAGCACTCCTGTGAACTTTGGAAGCCAATCTTAACCAATCAGGATGGAGTCTGAGAAATCTGAAAGAGCCGTTTCGTTGAATGGCTCTAGAGAGACTGTGTACTAATTTGCGTGATGTTTGGACAAAATCTGTAGGTGTACTGTGAAAAAACTTGTTTTGCACAAAGCGGCCTCCTGGTGGCGCTATAACAGGCCGTTCTGGAAAGTTTGGGGCAGAGGTTCATGGTTGGCATCCAGGGAGTGTGTGTGCAAAATTTGGCATCGACCGGGTTAACGGTGGCCGAGATTAGCTGTTCACGGACGGACACACGGACGGACACACGGACGGACACACGGACGGACGGACACACGGACGAAGTGCAAAACATACTCTCCCCACATGCCTTCGGCCTGGTGGAGACAACAACAAAAGCACAGTAAGCACAGCAAACAAGAATCAAGAGTGCAAGAAAGAGCAAATCAAAGTGTAAAAATAATAGTAATGTGTACATGTGCATGTTTTCCCTGTAGTAGCAGGTAAACCTTTTTTGAACAGCTTCGTTATGTTCCATATATACAATACAATTTAGTTCAGGAAGGTGCAATTTATGTTCCATATATGCAGCAAATTTAGTTTAGAAAGGTGCAAAAATTGATCATGGTAGTGCAAGAGGAGGGCGAGGGGTGGGGGCTAGCGTTTTCCTTTGGTTCTTATCAGTTAGTTTATGTATCCGATTGTTCGGGAGAAGAAGCGTTTTTGCAGTCTGTTTTCGGTGGCTTTGACACTGCGAAAACGTTTTCCATGCGGCAGCATCTCAAACAGCCAACCTGCGGTCGGGATGGCTTGGGGACCTTCATAATTCCTGACACAACGTTCGTCATACAGGGCTTCGATTGGGGGGGGGACGCTGATGCGTCCGTCCGGCCATCCGCACAACCCTCTGCATTGCTTTGCGGAATTGTGGTTAAGTGTTAGGGTAACCCATCAAACACAAAATAATGTTTGGTCAAACCATGTGACTCCCATTGGAATTGCATTGTGGTGGCCATTAAACACAGACAAGATACAGAACATGTGTTTGATACGTGTGTATGAGGCCTCAGCAAATCCTATGGGCTGGGCCGCTGCCCGGCAGCAAGGGGTGTTAAACAGGAGTCGCACCTAGGCTCTATACGGTATGTCTTCAATTGTTTGAGGCATATAATACACACCGACTAACACAGTCATTCTGGCTATGCATACTGATAACACACATCAATAAAAAACACGTGTTCATTCCAGCTACACTCATTCTAGCTACAACCACGTGAAACATGGAGGAGTGTACAACAATCTTTTGTTGCAGGTTAGCAACTTGTGCTGCGACATTGACAAAAAACGGAAACATACATCCACTTGTTAGTGCAGTGGCATAGCACTTCAAAGCAACCATGTCAGGCAAACTTCCAACGGCTCCAAGACAGTTTTTGGAAGAAAGAGCACAGTGGCGCGTCAGGCATATTAGCCTTCTGCCTTTTGATTCTCATCCTGCTCTGGGGGAGGCGGGGACTCTGAGCATCACTATGCAGAAATGCTGCCTGGATTTCAAAGACCCCCTGCTGCTCATGGCAGAGCTGCAGCTCTCTCGGTACTCCATAAATTAAAGGTATCCTAAACCTCTTGTGGTATAAACGGAGGCTTCGTTCCCTCACTGTCTGGGAGGAACAACAATAATGAGTTTAAGAAGAAATGCTTTGCTGCGTTGTCAGTTTATGTTGTGCGACGGGCTGCGAGCTGCAGCCATCCCGCCTATACCCGGAAATGTAGTCTCTGGGTTGTTTGACTCGTTTCTAGCGCTTATTGTGTTACTCTTTGGGTATATTTGCACATTTCCACCTTCAGTCGATGCTTCATATCCATATGAGTGAAAAGGCCGGGATGATCGGTTTATTTTTCAAACACAGTTCTTATATGAAGAGATCTAAAATCCCCCTATGGGGATTTCAATGCAAATACAAAGTTGAAAGTACACAAACCTGTGGACTGGTGCCCTCTACTGACAGTGACGTCAGGACTTGTATCGGGCTGAGGATGTTAGAAATATACTTCATTATACTCCTACAATGTCAATTATTATGCAAACAATTAATTATGGAGTTGTGATTGGATTGTGAAACTCAACACCTAGCTGATTTGAAATAAATAATTGTTATAAAATGAAATAGAATATCGATGGGCTTGAGTGTACCTTATTGCATATTCTCCCGGCTGAACCCCCAGAGGTGAGGGGATTGATTACACTTTACTGTGTTCTCTCTGCCTAATTAAAGATCTAAAGGATAACCTTCCCCTCGTGGGAAAACCAGCTCTATAGTCTTTCAACCAAATGTCACAGCATTCCAATGCTATACCATCTCTATGCCGAGTTAACCGACTATGTTTATGGTGATTTTGTGCCCCGAGGAGTTTCTATATTCGGAGGGGGCTTATGGGAGATCAGCGCTACAGTGTGACGCCGAACCTACGGCACGTCGGTCTGTGCTGCATGATCAGCACGGTGAAAACTCATCAAGATGTGCAGCCGTCCGTGCACCTTGACCACAACACCAAAATTAGGGAAGGGAATTATCTTTAGCCTGCACAGAACAGGGAGACAGATGGCGAGGCATAAAAGTTAGTCAATTACATTGATTGGGGCGACAGGTGCCAATCACAGCGCTGTCGCTGATGACTTGGACGGCGACAGAACACAGTCACCACGCTTCATTATGCCTCTGATTATTTGGAGCGTGCCAGCAACTAACCACAACCCCCCCACCCCCGCCCCCCCGCCTCTTAATTTGAATCCAAATCAATAAGCCTCTCCCTCCAACCCGAAAGAAAACAAGTGAGGAGAACATGGAGCACAATACTCTCAATGCACCACAAGATCCCTTCCTCCTGCCTCCTGCACGTAATTGGCTATAAATTGAATTTGGAAATCAGTGCTACTGAAAGAAAGAAAGAAATCTTTACTAAACAAATGAGCATACATTGTCTCCTGGCGTCTGAAGTCAGTGGGGAGAGGTGAGGTGGGGGTTCCACCTCTTATTGGGAGCTATGTGGCCAACAAAACAATTCAATTGTGCCTTGAAGATTGGTTATCTGTCTCAATTGGGCCTAATAATTCCTTGTACATTCATTCTAATTAACTTCAATTGAATTGTGTTGTGCTTGAGGAAGCGGCAGTAACTGTGGACAGCGTTCAAACAACACTCTCTTTGATTTGATTACTTCACCTTGCATCTGTTCAAAAGCCTGTCCTAAGAGTATTTAAACACAGCACAAAGTGGAGAAATTACTTAAAAAGGCCGTTTGAAACAGTCCAAATTGCACAAATTAATTCCAGACATTTGCACTCACCACAGGCTAACATTACTGTTCTTTGTAGTGTTGAATGTGTCACTTCAACTTGGATGTATTCTGTAACATTTTGCTATAGCTACAATCCACAATTTATTTGAATATGAATAAAATGCTATTTTAACCAATACGTAAAAGATGTTAAAACAATAAAAAGCAGCGGATGTGAACTCCCCCCTTCGAAGACCTGTTATGATGAACGTTGTGTGAGCAAAGCTTGTGGAATTATGAAGGACCCAAGCCCTCCCAACTGCAGACTGATTGAGATGCTGCCGCATGGAAAACGTTTTCGCAGTCTCAAAGCCACTGGAAATGAACTGATAAGAACCAGAGCGCGAAACCGGGCAAAGGAAAACGCTACATTCAAATGATTTTAAATATTATCACACAATTGTTATGGTAATTGTCAGATATACGGTAGCATGAAAAATGTATTCGTCTGACTATTATGTTGCCAGTTGACACTGAGATATAACATAGTCCTACGCTGTCAAAGAGAAGCATATCGTCTTGATCCAGCGTCACTGTGGAATAGCACTGACCAACTGAATTTTATACGAGTCCATATTCCCCCAGGTAAAGGTCTGAAATGCTCTCTGGCCTTCAACAGCGGTTCATTTTGAAGGGCTGGACTGACACAGCGTTCTAGTGCAATATTTCAAGTCAAGTCGAGGTTGTCAGGATTTCTGACAAATTGCTCCATAAGTAGCCAGTCAAAGATCCGCTGTTACCATGTCGACACTACAGTGTGTGACATACTGTACTATGAATTGCATCAGCTGAAGAGAGGCTGTATAGAGGCTTTTTTTTCTTTTTCTACTGCTGTAGGATTTAGGAAATGTTTCCATCTCTATACACAGCGTGAGTTTTCTTTTCTCTCCATGGGCTTATTTACGGACTTAAATGTCTGCCAGGATGTTTATTGAACCCGTTCTTGGCGGGAATCCCTTTTTGTGTTTTAAACATTATGTTATAATTTAGCTCGTGAAAAATAGCAGATCTACAAACTCATCTACAAGCTCATAGCGAGTGGCGTGCTACGAGCTTGTAGGTCTGCTATTTTTGAAAAACCCGTTAAAATGTGGCACAAATCATTGAACATCAGCGAACATTTTTAACTAAAATATTTGCTTCTGGGGGGGTCCCTGGAACTACATATTTTGAGATGGGGGTCTGTGGCCCAATAGAGATAATTCTGGGGGTCCTTGACATGAAAAAGGTTGAGCACCACTGACATAGAATTTTTTTAGGATTTAGAAGCCTTTTTTTTTAATCGACCTCAGTCCAAAATGGGTTAATGGAAACGTGCACTCTGCCCTGTCAGAACAACACCGGCAGGGCAGCAAACAAACCTTGGCTTGTTGTGTGACTCACTGGGCGAGAAATACTGCATTGAATCAAATCCATGCAGCCCAGACCCTGATCTGATAAGCCTTGTGAGTTAAATACACACACAGATCCAGGTGCTTGTAATGTTGTCCATCTCAATCCAAAGGTAAAAGGAACAAGAGAAACAAACAGGAAAGGAGACAATCTGGTCAAAAAGCAGGGGTGAAATAGTGAATTGAAATAATTGATTATTAAAAATGATAATCGATTTTAATAAAATAATTGTGTCCTTGTCATAGGCAAGAAAAATATAATAAATGTGACACATTATGACCTTCAGTGCAGGTTTATTAGACTCATAGAAATCTATTTGACTTTTTCCACGTTGATTGATATAAAAAACAAAAACATGCTCCTCTTGTACTTTCCAATTGCTTGATTCTAATTAACCATTTGTTGAAAATCCAGCACAATATTTGCAATTTGCAAACATTCTTCATGAGTAGTCTATTAGTGAGTTTGTTAGCCTCAACTTTGCCTGATATAGTGCATTTCCCGCCAGTCAGTTGGTCAAGCCCCATATATGGTCATGCCTCATCACATCACGTGATGTCTTCAATATTAAGCCTCAAACCCTTAGATCTCCATATATATCGCTGACCTGTTCTGGTCTTCCATATGTTGATCCTCCCCCATCCTCTTCGACTGATTCTGTTCATTCAAACTCTAGACGGGCCTGGCCTAAAGTTATTAGTGCAGCCGCCAGCCGTGCCCGGTAGACGGCGAAAGCTAGAGTTCACAACAGGCCCGAAAATCAAGGCCCGGCCCTATCTGGGCCCTCATCAAACCCGGTACACTCAAGATACTTCCCCGGCTGCCACCCTTAGATCTCCATATATGGAGCTGACCTGTTCTGACATCCCATATGTTGATCTAATGATCTATAAATGTGACCTGCGGTAGCAATTAACACTCCATTTTTGAGTGGTGCAACCACTCCCTTACGGAGCTATGTTTGCACCCGTTTCGACTGATATCAATCGACAAGACCGCAGTGATCACTTAGGATCAGTACGATTATTTTCGACGGGTATGGGCGTCTGCCGACTGAAAAAAACCCTGACAGGATTAAGGTTGGCGAACATGCATATTAGGACCGCGCTGCGACATGCTTGCGGTTATGTTTAGGGGAGGGTATGAGGAGGCTTGTCATTTTCACTAGGCTCAGTAGACCTGACTAGACCGATAAGATCGGTTAACGTGTCATCAATGATCGGCTGGATAAGATCGGCGTAATAAGTAACCTACTGGGAATTATCGGTTGATTTTCGGTCGAAACGGCTGATGTGTGTGTGTGGGTGGGTGGCTGGGTGCGTCTGAGCACGAAAACAGAATGGTTGTTTTTCACCACCTGTGTGCAACCTAACACACACACAAACACACACGCACATATTAACTGTATATATGGTGATTTTGGGTGTGCCAGTACAGTACAGTGACAGTACAGTACAGTACAGTAGAAGGTACAGTAGAGGGACCCCCACACGGTAACTGTCATTTCTCAACCGTTTCGGACGCAGGGCGTCCCCCGTCCCCCCCCGGGAGTTGCACCACTCACTTCACATGGGTGCGTCTGAGCACTAAAACGGCATGGTTGTTTTTCACCACCTGTGCGCAACCTAACACACACACAAACACACACGCACTATTATTATTATATACACACATATTAACTGTATGGTGATTTCGGGTGTGACAGTACAGTACAGTACAGTACAGTACAGTACAGTACAGTACAGGGTACAGTAGAGGGACCCCCACACGGTAACTCTGTCATTTCTCAACGGTTTCGGACGCGGGGAGGCTCGTCGGAATCGGGCCGGCACCCTGGGTGCGTCCCCCCCCCCCGGGAGTTGCACCACTCACTTCACACGGGTGTGATTGTATACAGTGTCAGGAAAACAAATCAGTCACACTACATCCACTATCTACTAAGCATAAAAGCTTCCCAGAAATTATAGTTAAACAAATGCTGCAACTTATTAAAGTTAAACTTAATAAATTAACATTTTGAATAATCAGTTCACCAGTGACTCAATGAAATGTCTCCTAATACAGTCTTAACGGGGGAGCAGAGAGGAACAGAAAAGTCACATCAGAGAAAGTAGCTCTTAGAGGTGTTAGAATCTCTGGGGTAATACCTAGCATTCTATGACACATTTTATAAGTCCTTTAAGACATCAAAAGTAGTTTGAAGTCGTTTCAGGATGTGCCTTTATGAAGTACTGTATTGTAGTTGGTACCATGTGCTGGAGACCTTGCTTTGACCCCACAATCATATATTTAGTTGTTTGTATGTCTGGCATTGTGGGGAAGGATGGTGGGTGGATGGGGAGGGTTGTGGAAGGGTGGAAGGAGTTGCAAAAGGAAAATATAAAACCAAAGGGTTGTATCATCTTTGTAAAATTTGAATACAATGTCATGTATACTACAAAAAAAAAACTAAAAACAAAACAACAATGACACTAAGAAGGTTCAGTTGGAGCAGTGTTTACCTGCCATTTTATTATAATATTGTTGCTGTGAAAAGGTCCATTGTATTTGGTGTACTGGTAATGCATTTGTCTTCGACTTAAAAAAACGGAACAAAACAGCTTCCACAACAGAGTTTAAATGCAGGTCTATGATTGTAACATCTGACAGATTGTGTCCAAGTCCCAGCAGTGTAAGGTTAAGGCTTCAGCCCCATCCACTGGAGCAGATGCTAAATTACATTGTGAATGAATTACTTGGATTCCCTTCATTAACTCTTCATTGCTCTCGTCTTTTTCCTTCTAGAATCACAGGAATATTATCAAGTTAATTGTACTTGTTATTACTGGCTGCTTGTAATGTTGGTAACCTTGGTTTTGAAGCTTGATCATTATAGCCTATGCACTACAGTAGTTGTAGAATGAGTCATTTCAAGTGAACAGAGAGGTATTTGAGTTTTGTCACAATGGCAACTTTGTTTCCAAAGTTGACTTTGGTTATGCCCAAAGTCCAACTATTTCCTCTGATATAATAATAATAATTTTACTTTTCATTATAATTGATTTCTAGGAAATGTACTCTACCACTTTTAAGTAGACAAATGAGGAACACTGAACACTCCCCAGTGCCATTTTCATATCCTCACAAAACACGCTACACCTGATTGTAACTATCTAAAAACGGCTGTGTGCCAGAGAAAGTACCCGATACATTATAACCATGTCTGGGGCCAAGGGACTTAACTTTATTGTTAACGCCGACTATGGCTAAGAGGAGGGTTACATTACACTGTATGCTTTTCATCATAATCCATAAGGAGCACAGTTTATTCTACACATCTGTGACCTCTCAGAGTTAAATGGACACTTTACTTATTTTGTTCCCATTTCAGTTGTATAGAAAATGGTCAGCCCATAGAACACTTCTACACAAACGTATGTCAGAAGGGCATAGGCACAGACTCGGATATGAATTAAATTAGAAGTCCATTTCTCCAGGATGTTGAAGGGCGTGATATTAATATGATATGGCACTAACAATAAAGCTGTCAAATAGAGAAACCGTTTTAGATATTATTACACTGCAACATGGATTATCTAGGCAAGAAGAAAACAGCTTAACAGTCAACCAATATAATTCTACTTCACACTGAATTTCCACAAGTCACATGCCATTCACCATGGGTGCCGTTGTTGCGAAAAGGTAAATGGTTCATTTCTATATAGCGCTTTGCAAATGTGTTACATTTGCCCATTCAACACAGATGGTGGGAGAAACCATGCGAGGTGCAAACCTGCTCACTGGGAGTAGTTAGTGGTTAAGTATCTTGCTCAAGCACACTTCGACAACACAGCCATTGGAGAAGCTGGGGTTTGAACTGGGAACGTTCCATTCCAAGATGGACACACAACATCCTCCGCCACTGCTGCCCATATTGTTCAAATAGCGTGCATGCATTGGATTTGTTTGAAATCCAGCCTGACCCTCAGACTGTTTGGCAAGCTTCCACCAAAAGGAAAAAATGAAAACATCGAATAGGACATGTTGTAGGTGTGTGTGTGTGTGTGTGTGTGTGTGTGTGTGTGTGTGTGTGTATGTCTATCATTGCTAGTGGGGATGAGAAGCACATTCAGCCACAGACTACAATATAATTATACTTCACACTGAATGTCCACAAGTCACATGCCATTCACCTTGGTGAATGGCATGTGACAAATGCAATGTGTTACATTTGCCCATTCAACACAGATGGTGGGAGAAACCATGCAAGGTGCAAACCTGCTCATTGTGAGTAGTTAGTGGTAGGTGTATGTAGGTGCGTGTGCGTGTGTGTGTGTGTGTGTGTGTATGTCTATCATTGCTAGTGGGGATGAGAAGCACATTCAGCCACAGACTCATCGTTCCCCGGTAGACCACAAAGGCCCCAGCTTTTTCACCAGGGTTGAACCGGTTCCGTTTTTTCCCCCCGCCTAATATTGAACCAGTACAGTGTTTCCACTGAAAATGAATTGGTTCAGAACCCAAAAAGTTGGTTCGGAACTGGAACTAAAAGAAATGGCTGCCGGTTCCCTGAAAGCACCAAGAATCTAGAATGGAAGTTATGGAACCAGTTCTAGAGTGCCAATAATGTTCAGGCTCGACAACCAAGCCTCGCCTAGTCCTTTTTGGACTAATAACTAGCAGTTAGTTTGGTAGATTAATGCTCTATTTGCCAAGAAACAATGTTTCTTGGCAATAACTTTTATACCGTTGGAAAGCCTGTTTATTTCGCTTTTGAATGGTGCCCTATTTCTAGGGAACGTGTATTTGTGCATTTTGTGGGATGAGCAGCATGAAAAATGTCAGTCATGTTCTTCTATCAACCTAGCAAGATTGATGGCAATCGGGGAACCCATCAGCAAAAAACAGTGCCCTGTTTTCCTCTGAATTTTCCTCTGGGGGGCGGAACCAAACAAAATGTGGATAGCAGGATGTTGCCCTTGCGCTTCCCAATGACAATGTATACTATACACATTCTGAATGTCCCCTGCCAACGGATTCGGTAGCGCAGCTCCGATTCTTGAGAGATTGGGTTGATGGTAGGGGTGGGGCTTCAGGCTGTCCGTTATCCAAGTACGACATACAGTAGGGGTGGGCTTCAGGCTGTCCGTTATCCAAGTACGACATACAGTAGGGGTGGGGCTTCAGGCTGTCCGTTATCAAGTACGACATACAGTAGGGGTGGGGCTTCAGGCTGTCCGTTATCAAGTACGACATACAGTAGGGGTGGGGCTTCAGGCTGTCCGTTATCCGGAGTTTGTTTTTTGTTGGTTTTCCTTGTCCAAATGTCAGCCTGAATGGTGGGTTTTCATTATTATTGTATATGGATTATAAGGATGTTTTCCTTTTGTTTGGTTTTTTTTGCATGTCCTACGCACTCATAAACCCTTGCAACTTCAAGTTAATAAACTTCCTGTGAACAAGTGATTTGACTTTCTATGTACAGTATGTAGCAAGTATAGTGAATAGTGAGAAAGTGACTAAATTCATGTATTTGATCATGCTGCTAAAGCGTATCTCTGCAATTGAAGACAGTTCACAAGTGAAAATAGTATTAGTAAAAACGAATAGAGCACAAAGTCTGACATAATTTACGCATCTACCTGGGTCATGGTATTTCCCTCATTCTGAATTCCCATAGACATGTTTAATATCACACATCTTAAAGAACTGTGCACCAAAATTAAACAAGTTAGCACAGCGGTTTGACTCATGGATATGAAGCATCAACTGTTGGCAAGAAAACGTTAATGTTACCAAATATCAGCGAATGTCTATCGTAAACGATACAGAGCCACCTCCCTGACAGTAGCATTGGGATAATGGTTTATTTTTGCATCACTATTCTTATATAAGATGATTCTAAGATGACCCCATGTCATTCTCCATATAGAGAAATAAATTACTTCCCTGACCCAGGGGATGAACGTGTGATGAGTTTGGTAATCTTGAGTTCCCAGAAGTTTTTGTCAAACAAATATTTTAGCAACTAGCAAAGTATTTTTGGCAATGTTTTCAAGGGAATGAATTTGGGAAAAGGCCTATCTCTATTTTTGTAACCAGACATTTGTTTTAAATACTTTCAATCCGGTGAACATCATCAACCCATTTGGGTTGAGCTTCCTCTTGAAGATGGATCAATTGCAAATATACTTCTTCCTGTGCCAGCCACCAAGCACTTTATTTTTTCTTGTTCTTGTCCAACAGCTGCGATTACTGTATACCTGCCATTTTACACATAGCTTTGCTTTGAAACGTTGAGTGCCTTCCAACAAACCCATACATCCCTCTATCTGAACTTCACTCTTTTGCAGGGAGATCTCTGAACAAAAGCAGACCATCTGTTTCCGACAATATTGCAAATGGGCCCAATTGACAATTATTCTAAACATGGAAATAATTAAGTCTCCTGAGGACTCAGTGGTTGTTTATTGTAGTTTATTTGTGTTATCAGGGATTGAATTGGCTCAACTGGCTGAATTTTCTAAATTGAGGTGGTATTCCAAAGATGAACTCAAGAGTTTTACTTAAATGCAAGCATTTTAAGGGACACTTCACCCCTTTTGCAACCAGATCTTACTTTAATGATGTTTGGGAGACAAGAAACACTTTCCTGGGGGTTTTTATGTGGGTAATGTGTTTTTAGGTATTTCAGTATTGGAAGTGTCCATGGACTCCATGTCCATAGACACTGGGCTCACTTCCTTCCTGGACTACAATTCCCATAATGCTTTGGTTCACTGCTCCTCCTTGTGGATAGGAGGAGGGCTGTCTTACTGAGACAACATGTAGTCCAGGAAGTAAGTGAGCCCATGCAGTGTCTGTGACATCATGGGAGTCCATGGACACTTGACGAATACTGAAATATCTAAAAACATATTCCCACATAAAAAACCCCAGGAAAGTGTTTCTTGTTTCCCAAACATTCAAATAAGATCTGGTTGCAAAAGGGGTGAAGTGTCCCTTTAAGTAAATGCGTGCATTAGTAACCCAAAAGCCAGATAAGAAAAGTTGCCATATGACGACGGTTGTTGGGCTTCCTCCGGGAGTGATCAAGTCCCGACTTACGTCCCAGTAGCTACCCTCAATCAGTCCCACTAGGGCAAAACCAGGGCCACACAATCCGTTGGAACTACTCCAGAACTACTCTGCCAGGGCTGGGAGGTACACTAGAGTATGTTTCTGTAAACGACAGATGCTGTACATTGAATCAATCAGTATCGTTATCAGGAGAGATAACTTTATCTTGTTTTATTATGATCCTGATATGATGGTTCTATGATATACTTGAGGGGTGCTTAGCTGGGGGGGAATGTGTAGAGAAAATCCTGATTGGCGATTATAATACAGACATGCAACGTAAGGAAGCACCTGTGTTTAAGTCATTCAGTAGATTCTGTGATCTGCATAGTGTCAGTCAGCTAATTACCCAACCCACGAGAGTGTGTGATTCTACTCCAACTGTCATTGATCTCATTCTGACCTCCAGAATCTCCAAGAAAGGTGTTATTGTATGCAGGCTTAGCGATAATTTTATGATTTTCTGTACGCGCAAAAAGCAAAAACTAAAGTCCGGCTGTCACAAAACAGTCATATCTAGGGACCTCAAAACCTACTCTAGCGAGGCCTGTAACCTTGAACTGAATAATCTGGATTGGTCCGATGAGCTCAGGAGCTCACTAGTTGAAGAAGCATGGCTTGGCTTCAAAATCTGTACTAAACAACATGGCTCCTTTGAGAACCATCAGGGTCCAAACCAGCTCGGAGAGTCGGAGCCAAGGATGAATTCGGACATACTGACTGCAATGAAAGCCAGAGACAAAAAATGCTCTTAACTTCTTAAATGCAAGTCCAAGCTAGCCAAGCGCACCGACAGTGATCTCCAAACCCAAATGGGCATCCTAAAAACCCAATGAAACAAGCTAAGAAACATTGTAACTTCCATGACCAAATCAGCACAAAGTTACTTTATCAATGATAAAGCAGAGGAAAACCAAAACAATCCTCGGGAGCTCTGGAAGCTACTAAACAACCAACTAAGCTGCGGTCAGGAACTTAAAACCAAGTTTACAAACATAAACATCAAATCGAACAACACCCTCATCACTGACAAGCTTGATGTAGCCAACTACTTAAACATCTTCTTTACAAACATTGCAACAACGCTTGTTAACAAACTGCCCTCCCACTCTGGGCGTTTTGGTGTAGAGTACATCAAAACCTTCTACGAAAACCTAGGTGTTTGTAAAGACTTTTAAACTAGCAATGGTAACAACTGAGGAGGTACTTAAAAAACAGAGTGCCCTTCAACCCCACAAGGCCACTGGCCATGACAATATTCCCTCCAAATTTCTGAGAGACTCTGCCATCTCTAAATAGCCCCAATCATCATCCACATAATAGACATGTCCATCAAACAGGGACAGGTCGCTCAAGATTTCAAACTGGTAACGTTACCCCCCCTGCACAAGAAAGGGAGAAAATTATAGACCCCAGCAACTACCGCTCTATTTCTATTCTTAGCTCCACCTCGAAAGTGAAGGAAAAAATTGTCTATGAACAGGTTGAAAAGTATCTGTGTAGAAGCAGTCACTTGTATGTACCATATATCAACATTGAACTTCTGCAGCTAATCACATGCTAGTGTGGTATTTGTACAGCCTGCAGCAACATAGCTGGTCAGCATCTATCTATGCAGTCAGTAAATATACCACCCATCACACAATAATATGGCACAAAGTAGTGGCCTAAATTCTATTAATAATGCTATTATACCTTGTTATTTATGTTCTGTCGTACGACTGTGTCACGTGCCAAAAAAGGCCGATCTACAAGCTTAATTTTGCCGTGCGACACTGTCATATGACAAAGTATAAATGTGGCTTTACTCACACCAACGGTGACATTGTCTTTACATTTTCAATGCTATGAAGGACTTTCTGAAATGACTTTACTGCCACAAACAGCCCTGGGGATTGATGAAGTTATCATGCGAGGGCGATTTCACTCAATAACACAGGTAAAAGTAATGACACACAGTCAGTCTCTCATCTGTTCACTCTCCATCAGATGCCGTGTCAAAAGAACGACTCGTCGTTGTTTAAGGTAAAACCAATGAATAAAATATAAGTGAAAATTGTATTTTCCATATGAATAATGTAAAAGCAGGTAGACATGTTCTTCTCAAGGTTAGATTGTTGTTTCTTCTCCTGCCGGGACTGCTCTTTGTTCATATTGGCTATGAAATGAGACAATCCCATTCTATCAACCGTTTTCTGTTCTTGGGCAAATTCTGCCTCCTCCCCTGGACTACATCATTACAGGAGACAGAGAAAGGAACATCCAAAAACCAGCAGGTGTTATGCAGTGTCAATGCACCGCCATATGGCCAAAAGGGAATTCCTTTTTTTTTTTACTACCGCTTGTTTTGACACCTCTCTGCTATAATACATTAATACCAGTGGTCGATTGACCACTGGTGGTCCGTGGAGGTATTGCATGTGGTCCCTGAACATACATTTAGTAATGTAGGATTCGTTGATTTGAGTGGTGCCTCCGCTCCATTAAGTAGCTATGTGTGTCCCTAATATCCCTATATGTATGCATGTCTGTCTGTTTGAGCACGGACAGCTGAAACACCTCAGCAATACCACTGGATGGCACTGTTGTGCAGCCACACACACACAAACACAACACACACACACACACACACACACACACACACACACACACACACACACACACACACACACACACACACACACACACACACACACACACACACACACACACACACACACACACACACACACACACACACTATTGTTGCACCACTCAATTCCCCACAGGTGTGATTTGTTTTTTGTTTTGTCCACTATAGTTGAGAAACCATGAACTGAATGACCTGCAGTGGTCACTGGTCAGCAAAAACACCTTGAAGACCTTAACAGGAGCCCTCGTACAAGGTTTCTTTGACTATGCATCCACCTCTTGGTACCACAGCACCTCAAAGGCCCTTAAAACAAGGCTCCAGACCTCCCAAAACAAACTGGTCAGGCTCCTAATTGGCCTCACCCCCCGAACCCACCTCACCCCTGCCCACTTTGACAGGCTGGGATGGCTTAGGGTCGACGACAGAGTACAGCATCTTGCAATGGGTCTGGTCCACAAGATTCGATACACCACCAAGATACCCATGTACCTGTCTAAATACTTCCTTAATGTAAGCGAAGTCCACACCCACAACACCAGAGGGAGTGCAACAAACCATGTACAACCCAGATTCGGCACAAACAAGGGACTAAATTCTTTTCGCTCCTATGCCACCAAAATGTGGAACGCCCTACCAACAGTCATTAAGACATGTGAATCCCTTGACTCCTTCAAAACCGCTCTCAAAGGGCACCTACGGATGGCTGCAATTCGAAACTGGCCTCTGTAAAAACTGAATCCCCCCCCCCCCCACCCCATTTCCCCTCACTGTATATGTATCTTTTCCCTTTTTGCTTCCTATATGATGAATTCCTGTTCTGTTCTTTAGCTACATAGAAGTGTCTATTTGTATGTCTCTAAATGTTTTGATGAATTGAACAATGTGGACCCTGTTGTAAACAAGTGTAATGCTTAATTGGGTCGTCCACTCACAGTTGACAGTCTTTTGTATTGAGTTTGTGCTTAAAATGTACTGTAAATTCTACAAACTGTTAATAAATATTTCAATCAATCAATCAAAGTGACATGTCACATGATGGCCGCCCATGTAGTTTCACGTACTGTCCCTTTAATTAACAGTAACGCCCACTCAGTGACAAAATAAGGAAGTCAGAAGTGTCGTCATAGAGTTGTGTTTGTGTTGTATGTATTCGTATGTATTACTAAAAGTGTGTTTTTCGTTTCTTTGTGCAACCGAGCATTTGTTATAAGCTTATTTATGAAAACCGAACGAAGACGAACATGCAGCTGGAATATGGCAGTATAACTTTAACTTAAAGTAAAAATGTTGACATCACTGTTTTTTATTTTACTCTTTTCATTTGGACACGCGTTATTGCCTCTTGTTATCAATACGTGGCCCTTCAAAGACGCAACAGCGGCAGGTACGTACTACTCATAATGTATAGTGTCCGCGCGCGCATTAAATACCCGATCTGATTCTGCATAACATGCTACGCCGACGCGTTGTGAGCTTGTAGATTCATTGCAGTGGTGGGAAGTAACGGTAACCAAGTTGTCTAGGCTAACTCCAGGGTGCCCACACTTTTTTGACGTGCGAGCTACTTTCAAAATGACGAGCTCAAGAAGATCTACCCAACAAAGAACAGTATTATCCCATGGCTGAAAATTGTTTAAAATTGTACATAGTGGCGCACTTGAGGAATAGAGGGGAGGAAATTGAACTGGTATGGTTTTAAAATATATAACTGTACAATGCTACTGATGACTGTGTGCAACACTCTTGAAAACTGACAGGCACTTTTTTATGTCAATCAAGTCACCTTAATTCAAGTGGCAGGTGGCAAAATAAATACATATTTATATTTAAATAAAAAATAGGGGCATGTCATGTGATCTACCTGCACAGCCTTCTACCTTTTGGGCACCCCTGTTACTGTAGCCTACTTAATAACAACATTGAGGTGCTTATACTGGAGTATTTCCAATTATCTTATACTCTACTCCAGCTACTGCAGACAGTGCAGAGGCAAAAAAAAACACTTTTTTTCCACTAATAATTTGCAAACTTTAGTTACTACTAGTAATTTTGCAGATATAAATTATTATATTATAAAATATACATTAACTACTTTAGCCCCATTTTATACATTGTCTATTAGACACACAAAAAACGTGTCGCAATGTGAGCTTGTAGATCTGCCATGTTCAAACATTGTAGTACGTTTGGTAGGCTTTAAAGTAGGCCTATTGGCATAATAAAAAATATTTTGATGCCAATACTTTTGTACTTTTGTTACTCAAGCAACATTCTGAACACAGGCCTTTTACTAGTACTACACTGTAGTATTGCTACTTTTCTATATTAAAGTAGTTCTTCCACCACTGGTAGATTATGGGTTTTCAACAATAGTTATATGACCGAATAACAGACTCACCATGTCCGTACAGTACACAGTAACAGTGCATACAGTGAGTAATAGGATGCACTGTTTTGCATTTACTGTGCATTAATGTAAACTAAAGAAAGACTATGTTGTGGCTACCAAATGCATGATAAGTTATGGATAACATGATACTTTATTTTATACAAACAACTTTAAAACAACTATAATAAATGGCTAACAAAGTGATTACCGGTATATGCTGATAGCTTTTCACAGGAGATCACTTCATCTGAATATTTTGGACTTTTAGATTCTGAACATTAATATGCATGGCATGCAGATAGTAGTTTTTCATTTTTAGGTGTCTTCTAAGGTGTTTAATATCATCAGATAAAGAGTGCAGCTCTCTACATAGTCTCTACATTCAGCTTATTTTAATATGGTGCCCTGGTCATCTCATCTCATCCCAACAGGCACTACAAACGGTTCTATTATGAGAAAGCCACAATGTATAGACCCATGTTCAAGGAAGTATATATTTATATATAAGATAAGACCATAACATTTTAACCACATAATCTATACTACCTTAATCCAGTGGTTCCCAAACATTTTCATGTCAAGGACCCCCAAATTGACAATAATTATCCCATGGACCCCCATTTGAAGAGATATGCCAGGGACCCCCATAAAAGAAGATTTCTACGGCTGTAGTAGTGATTCTCAATCTCAACACGTTTAATTTCAAGGACCCCTGTGCCATGCATTAGTCTACGGACCCCCATTTAATGGCATTTTTATCTCTGGGACCCCCAATTTATATTGTAAAATCAATGCTAATTTAACTCTCAGTAACAGACCCATAAGGGTCCATTTGGTTCCAAACTATCATTTAACTGGGGACCCCCTGGAACTCCCTCAAGGACCCCACTTTCGGAACCACTGCCTTAATATATATACAGTATCTACAGTATATACTTTTCCCTCATCACAAGATGTCATTTTCGACGAATGTACACACTATATTAAGTTAATTAAGTTAAATATTTCTCAGCAGTACACAAGTGACACTATAGTAGCATTACAATGTGTGTCACTATTATTGTCACTTGTCAGTACTGAGTACTGACAAGTACAGATAGAGTAACTCCATCTGTACTTAATTTCAAATTTCTGGTACATTTATTACTTTTTCGATACTTTATATACTGTATTTACTACAATTTACAGTTTAGGCATTTAGCAGACGCTCTTAATCCAGTGCGATTTACAGTAAGCAATGTCAACACAAGGCCTACATCCTTTACTCTACATCTCAGAGTCAAATATTGAAGCTTACTTTTGACTCCACTGCAATTATTCGTTTGAAAATGTTAGTTACTTTAGTATACAGATTTACTGTAGATTATTTATTACTATCACATACTATACATTAACCACTTAAGCCCTATTTTATCCTTCGACTAGTCAAAAAACAAACAAACAAAAAGACACGTTGTAGAGTAAATGCGTGAAATGGGACATAATGACTACATTTACGTATTGCACCGCAAGTATTATAATCTTTTGCCAATACTTGGACTTTTAATTTGAGACTCGTAAGAGAGTATTTCTGGTCTTGCCACTTTGACTTAACCCATTCTGACCTGAGATCAGATTCATAAGAGGTTTTCCACTGGACACACACTGGTCTGATGAACCCATTCTTTTTTTTTTTTTTTTTTGCGGCTTACGCCTTTTATTGATTTTTGAAGGGACAGACAGTAGGCTGACAGGAAACGGGAGAGAGATGGAGGGATGACATGCAGTAAAGGCCGTGTCGGGTCCGGGAGTCGAACCCGCGGCACCTCGATTTTTCAAAAATGGCAGACCTACAAGCTCGTATCGCGCCACTCGGTGGCGCGATATGAGCTTGTAGATCTGCTATTTTTCAATAGATAAAGCATAACATGATGCTAACACCAAAATGGGTGCCCGGTCAGAATGGGTTAAGTCAAACTTCCATCACTGTCGTGCAGCGTGGAGTACCCTGCAGTCGGGCGGCTCCGTGCTGGACGCGGTGCAGAAAGGCTGCGCTCGCTGCGAAGTGGACCAATGTGACGGCAGCGTGGGCTATGGGGGAAGTCCTGACGAATCAGGAGAGAGCACTCTGGACGCCATGATCATGAATGGGTGAGCATCAGCCACAACATGGTGGTGTTGTTAATATATATATATATATATATATTTTTTTTTTTTTCTTTTTTTTTTATTAATTAAAGGCTATTTTATACTTTTTATTGTGAGATTGTATATCAGAAATTCTTGCTAGTTTAATTTTTTTGTAATGTTTGGCCTTACTATAATAACATGCCCAAAATAGGGATGCTCGGTTGAAGCTGGTTAAGTCTGTGGGTTTTATAAACATTAATCGATTAAAAGAGCTTGAGACTAAACAATAACTACATTGGATCAACAAACTAGGTTTCCGCAGGACAGCGATAATCTCAAACATTTAAACGTAGAATATGCATCAACTGATGAAAAGGCTACTTAAAGACAGATAGTCTGCATGTTTCTGCTCCCAGAGTAGTATTTAAATAGCCCTGAGGACGATTCTACAAATGTCTTCTAAATCCTGACAGTTTCTATGTCAGTATATATATAAAATCAATTAATATAATTATAAAAAAGATATAGAACAAAATCAATGAACTTAATAGACAAGATGTTAAATGTACTCGGAACATTGAGTCATGCTAATTGGAACATTGAGTCATGCTAATTGGCCAGATGGATCACTCATGTCAGCAATACAGTACATGGTGTAAGGAAAGAGATCAAATAGTTAGATTGATAAGGAGGATACGATAAACAAAACTAGCTAATCTACAAGATGGTAGATCTCTTTATTTTCACTATTTTTGAAGATATGAGAAAATGTGCCCATATATATAATAATTATATGTCCAATATATATATATATAATATATTCCAGGTTAGAAGTGATTAAACCAATTACTGCAATTAACTGTTGATAAACCCCTACTGCTGATGCAGCCTGCCTATCTGATATGAACAGGTAAGAGTGTTCCAGAGTCTCTCGACAGCAAAGCCTGTGTGAGGCCATTTAAAGTTTTAAATGTGATCAGTGAACATTTTAAATCAATATGGCATAAACCTGGCAGCCATTGTAATTTGGCTAGCACTGGAGTAATATGTTCATATTTTTCGGTGCCTGTTAGAAAATTTGGCAGCTGCATTCTGCACCAGGTGAAGGGAGCTCTGACTGATAGCAGCATAAACAGTAGGCTAGGTATAGAAAAATAATGCATGAATAACAAATCAGTCAGAAACAAGAACAGTCACATTTCCTTAGCTTAAAGAAGCATGGGTAGATGGTCCTTAAAATAGAGATCCGATTAAAAATCGGATTAATATCTTCGAAAAAATAGGCGGACATTACCCCTTTTTAATGTAATGTAAAAAATAATGTGTAGGGCAACACTAGCGTTGACTCCCATTGTAACAATGGAATGTGGAAGTGCTCATTCTATCTCAAAAGGGATATAGTTCCAGCCATAGGAGCAATGTATGGAACTATACAGTAGCCCATAGGCACCCGCTTTGCGGTGAGATCAAAGCGTGCCGCTACTCTCCTACTCTTTGGTCCACACAATGCAAAAACAGTAGGGGTGCAACATTGAATCAAACTGTCCATGTGTGAATGAGTGAATGTGAAATGCATTGTGTCAACTTTTAAATGGATAGCATCAGACATATGGTACTTGCGTTGTAGAAATAATCTCAAATTTTATTTTAAAAGTTGCTGCATTTTCACATTATTTCATGCTAACAACACAGTAGAAATATTATGTAGTCATGCTTTTTGTTATTTCACTTGTGAACACAAGCACCCTCTAGTGGATACAAACGACACATTGCACTTGCAGAGTACCAAAATCCATTACATTTGTGTCAGACACTTAGGATACAGTAAGTAGATGATTATGTGTGGTGGGAAATAGTGGATTACAAATTCTGTTACTGTCAAATGAAGTTACATTACAAGAGATTTAGTTTTAATCAGCATTAAGCCTATAGATATAAATAAATTTGTTCCAGACTAGTTGATTATATCCCTTTATTGCAGACCTCTCGGTGATTATTCTAAACTTCATTTCAAGTCATTCCAGTACACTGACTGCGTGCAGCATGACTGCTTAGTAATTGAGAAGATTACCTTCATTAATCCCCATGGGTAAATAGTTTCTATTTATTTATTTATTTTCTTTTCAGTTTAGTTTTTACACAGTTTTTGGGTACAAGGTTAAAATGATGTGGTTTAACTGTGGGTTTGGCTTGGTTACCCATTCAGCTAATTCAATTCTAAGGTCCAACTAAAAGTATGGACCATAATGTTAACATTTTTAAATAGACTCAAATGTAGGGTTTTCTAGTTTTTCTTGAGTGTTTCCTTGGGTCAAAACTAGGCCTTTTTACTGATGTCTGTATATGTGCTCTTTTTTTTGCAATGTTGCTTGTTTTCTGTATGGATGGAAA
The DNA here is from genome assembly GCF_964188405.1 of Protomyctophum parallelum. Classification (NCBI taxonomy): domain Eukaryota; kingdom Metazoa; phylum Chordata; class Actinopteri; order Myctophiformes; family Myctophidae; genus Protomyctophum; species Protomyctophum parallelum. The sequence goes on along the minus strand of NC_139711.1, from coordinate 6,162,298 downwards.
TTTGTATTCTTGCTAAATCTGGTGTATTTAGTGTCAATGAATACACAAATACACATGCAATACATATTACTTAATATATTATATAGTAATGCTTTGATCTCAAACACTGCATTCACATTTTGGAGAAATCCTACAATACAGAGTTAAGACAAAGTAAAATTGCAGGGAAGAGAGCGAGAACCATGACATTTTGGGTCTTGAGAAGGACTCAGCCAATTAAACCCATTTTGGGGCGGGAACCCATTTTGGTGTTATAGCATTATGCTATGCTTTAGCTATTGAAAAATAGCAGATCTACAAGCTCGTAGCGTGCCACCGAGTGGCGCGCTACGAGCTTGTAGGAGCTTGTAGGTCTGCTATTTTTGAAAAATCGAAGAACGACTGATAGAAACATAGCTTTTTCAGAAAACTGTCAGGATGTACAGTAGAAGACATTTTTAGAATCTGATCTCAGGTCAGAAGGGGTTAAACCCTATACACTTGACCAGTGGTCAAGTGTATAGGGTGGTCCTCAGGGGTCTGTACTTTGGCCCCACCTTTTTCCCTCAACATGAAAATAGCCGATCTACGCGCGTTGCAATGCATGTTTTCACTAAAAATGTTCGCTTGGAAAAAGGAACACATTCGGGTCCACAATCAGAGCGTCCCACCACAACTCCCTAATATGAGCCCTGGCCCCACTGCTTAAGAACCACTAGTTACTGTGTTTTCTGTGTGCACTGTGCAGAGACACGATGGAGGTCGGTGCCATAGCAGACCTGAGGAGAATCAAGAATGCCATTGGCGTTGCCAGAGCTGTGATGGAACACACGCATCACACACTGCTAGTGGGAGAGTCAGGTACGGCGCGAGCACTGCCCGATCAGAACAGTCACAGCTACCAATAAATGTAGCATGGTGAAATCTACACACGTTTTTGTCTTTAGTAGAGGATAAGGTTTTACATTTATTGTTTCAAGTTTTGCAAGGCAAGTACAGTATATTTATTATAGACACATTTAATACATAAATTCAGGTGCATTATAAAAGGCCATTTAAAGACATAAAAGGAGTTTAAAAGATGGAAAACCATATAGCTACTATTTTAGTACATTTCCAGGAAGAGACATGTTCCGATCCATTAGCTTAAAATCCCTGACTGTGATGTCAATCACCAGGAAGAATTCACAGCCAACCACTGAGGAACAGAGCAAGTAGACAGAAATGGGAAACCATCTAATAGTGAGCGTTCGTGAGGAGCAATATACTGTATGGAGAAAAAGTGTTCCTTTAATGCCGTTATGGTTAAGAGTTAAGACCCTAAAACTTGAAGTGTAGAACACACTAGTAAAAGGTGTGTATTCTTGGGAGTCGCTGTCATCCCGCTTGTCAATCCCTTTTGTATTATTATACAGATTTATTTCTTGGCAAGCACCTGTCTGGAAATTGCCATTTCTGTAGACACACTATGAATCAGAACAGGGCCTTGCCTGTATTCTTCTCTCCAGTGTTCTACTCTTAGCTTTCCTACGGTCTCTCTCCTTCAGTCTCCCTCTCAGATTGCCTACTGTGCCTCTCCTACACTGTCTCTCTCTCAGCCTTCCTTCCGCCTGTCTCTTTCAGCCTCCTTATATTTTGTCTCTCCTACACCGTCTCCCCACCACCTCTCAGCTTTCCTATGGGGCTCTCACACACACACACACACACACACACACACACACACACACACACACACACACACACACACACAGTCGAGGACCACAACCTTTTTGGCACCGTGACCGCTTGTGTCAGAACTTGAAGTGAAAGATGTCCTAGCATTAGTGCAAAAACTGCAAATTAAACCAATTGAAACAAAAAACTGTTAAAACTTAATGACCAATAACATTTTTGCTTTCACTCCTACCTGCATTTTTTATTTTAACAGAATTTCACACACACACACACACACACACACAAACACACACCCCTTTGTACTTTCTGAAATGCAAGGTCAATGTCTATCTCAACTTTATGTTTTCCCCTTTCTAGCTTCTTTGTTCGCTGAAAACATGGGCTTTATTGCGGAGGACCTGGCTACCAACAAATCCATGAATATTTTCACACAGTGGCTGAAGGGGAACTGCCAACCCAATTATCGCAAGGTGCGTGTTTTTCTATCCATACCCATTTCCCTGGCTCCAGGCGCAGAGGTTTTAAAAGACTGGCATTAAACTGGGGAGTCAGTGGGCCTGTTCCAGCAGTCAGCACAAAGATGACTTTGGTGTTGATGTGAAGCTTTTCAGGGCCACATTGTTGCTTCTTTTCTAGAATTACATTAGTATGTTGCCATAACATGGATAAATAGCAACTTTGGATGGAGTTCTGAATGCAACCATTATATACCCACAGTACTGCAAGTTTGCGGTGTGCGTGCTACTAGAAAAATATAAACTATTCTGCTATACACATTCACAGGTAAATTCCCAATACAACCTAAAATCATCACTATAATATAAACCACTACTTATGGGAAATCTTTCTTGTACAAATAATCACTCAAAAGTGAAAGTATCTGTCATAGTCCAGGATTTAAAGAATCAGGCACAGGTGTGCATCAAGCAAACAAATTAAAATACAGCAGTTGAAGGTTGCCAAGATTAAGTCACTATCCCTTTTTATTTTCAAACCGGCTAATTAAAAAGAAAGGGGCAACAACATGTTGCTGAGGTTATTGTTGACCAACTTTACCTGTTTTATCCCATTTTGGGTGGGAACCCATTTTGGTGTTAGCATCATGTCATGCTTTAGCTATTGAAAAATAACAGATCTACAAGCTCATAGCGCGCCACCGAGTGGCGCGCTACGAGCTTGTATGTCTGCTATTTTTTGAAAGATCGAAGAGCGACTGACATAGAAGACATTTTTAGAATCTGATCTCAGGTCAGAATGAAAACTGTCAGGATGTAGAAGACATTTTTAGAATATGATCTCAGGTCAGAATTGGTTAAAATCATTCTTCAGCAAACTTGTCAAAGGTTTTCCTTTCACATCTGTAAAACTTTGAATAAAACAGACAGCTGTATGAATAATGCATGAGCACACCTCCATGAAACAGACTTGTTGATCCTAACTGGCTGTTATCGGTGGTATAATCAAACCCCTCTGGCGCAGGAATGGCCTTCGCCAGATGGCTGAAAATACTTTCAAGTCTGCTTTGAGGCCCCATATTAAAGCATATAAGCCCCAAAAGGCTGTGGTTACAGTGCATTTAGAACAGATAAAGGGAGTTGTTAAAGCAAGACAAACACTTAACTGATCTAAAATTACTGTAAATCATGGCCTTGTGTAGCTCATTGCTTTGAAACAACCGTTACCAAATATAGAGCAACATGAAAATCATAGGTCGTCGGAAACGGTCGAGAAATGACAGAGTTACCTTGTGGGGGTCCCTCTACTGTACCATACTGTCACTCCCCAAATCATCATACTGTATATACAGTTCATGTGTGCATTGTGTGCATGTGTGTTAGGCTGCGCAACAGTGACACTTTGTTGTGAAAACCAACCAAACGCTATTTTCGGACAGACCCAGCCAGCCAGCCACCCACCCACGGACACACAAAGCTACTTAATGAAGTGGTTGCACCACTTAATGTTACTATTAATACAAGCCAGTCCCTGGCTGCCTGCAAATTAAGGTGGCTGCTACACCTTTTAAACTTAAACTTTTTTTTAATATAAAAATCACAACTGTGTGAAGTGAGTAGTGCAACTCCGTGCCCCGGGGGTCCCCCAGAAGTTCCAGAACCCACATGAACGCGCCCAGGGGGGGTTGGCCCGGTTCTGGCGAGCCGCCCCACGTCCGAAATGGTAGAGAAATGACAGTTACCATGTGGGGGTCCCTCTACTGTACTGTACTGTCACACACAAAATCATCATACAGTTAACGTGTGTGTTAGGCTGCGCAACAGTGACACTTTGTGGTGTAAACCAACCAAACTCTATTTTCGTGCTCGGACACAGCCAGCCAGGGACACGCATACAGTAGCTGTCTATAGGAGTGGTTGCACCACTCAAAAATGTACAACAAGGGGGCACGGTGGCACAGTTGGTAGTGCTGTCGCCTCACAGCTAGAAGGTCCTGGGTTCGATTCCCGCTGGGGACGCTGTGGGCACTGGCGGCGTGTCCCCTCCTCCGCGTCATCAGTGCCCATACCCGAGGCAGGGGTTGGCGATAGGGCCTTTCTGTGTGGAGTTTGCATGTTCTCCCCGTGTCCCCTAGGGTAGATACCCTCACAAAAACATGCCGTAATCCTGGTCTCTAAAACTACCTCCCCCTGGCCAGCCGGGGCGCCTGATGGAGGGGAAAGGAACTGGTCGGAATAACGTGTCCCTTCCACGCGCTACGTCCGGCCGGGGAAATTCCCCTCTGTCAGGTGAAAAGAAGCAGCTTGGACTCCTGAGGCATGAGGTCAGTCCGCTGCCCCCCCCAGGTTGGCAGAGGAAGTGTAGCGCCCAGGATTACATTAGATAATTGGCACTGGGTGAAAATAAAACTGGGTTACAAAATCGTGGGATAAAAATGTAGGAAAAAAAAAAAAGTACAACAAAATTTTGTTTGGCATAGTAATACTGATGTAATGCAGTCACACTGTCACAGGTGTGTATTTTATACAGCATTTTAAAATGTCTTTGAACACAGGTAGGCCAAGTATAATTAAGGAGCTGGGCTAAAGTACTGTATATTTTATATTGATATTATTTTATATGATATATCTTAATTGACCAAGTGGCAAAATCTGAATTTGACCTACATTTTTCGTGAGTGCCCGTGTGAACATTAATCATGTAACCTATTCACCCCCCGATACCAGTCTACTTGTGAACGATATAAGTGGAATACAAATTACTGAATCCTTCACACCTCTTAGCTTGTATACGAGGCACCAAGGATCACACAAGAGCAGAAAATAACCTCTTTCTTGCAGTGAATGAGACCGTTTCAGTTCAAAAAGCCATTTCAAATTACACCCCACCCACAGCACTCCACTCTCAACCAGCAGCCATGGTGCGACGGAGCTCAATAGCCCAGCAAACTATATTATACTGTTCAAGATTGAGCTGCTTTGGTAGTCAAAGTTTAAAGGGCGGGTCTTTATTTTTGACGTATATAATTGACCCGTGCGTTTAATCCAAACAATACGAGACTGCCCAGCTCAGTTTTAATTTATTGCTGTGGTGTTTAACTGGCCGTGCTTGTGTAACAGCTGAAATGCTTGATGACAATGGCTTTTGTTTCGTCACAGCTCATCAAATTTGAGTAATTGTCTGGGGGAGTGACATTCTGCGGTGCACGTGTGCACCACCACATTAACCCATTTAGGGCGGGAATCCCTTTAGGTGTAAGCATTATGTTATGCTTTAGCTATTGAAAAATAGCAGATCTACAAGCTCATACGAGCTTGTAGGTCTGCTATTTTTGAAAAATCGAAGAACGACTGACACAGAAACATAGCTTTTTCAGAAAACTGTCAGGATTTAGAAGACATTTATAGAATCGTTCCCAGGTCAAAATGGGTTAACATCATTCCAGGAGTTGTGGAAATGAGTCGAAAATGAAAGATGATGGCTTTCATATATTCTCTGTCTTCCAACAGAACGTGTTTCCCAATCCGTCCAAGTACTGTGGACCTTACAAACCCAGGGCCACCCCGAGACAGAGCACAGCACAAAGACACATTGACATACACTGCCATGACACCATTGGTAGGTTTTATGTGGTGGGTGGGGGGGGGAGTCAACCTTTACTCATTATACTACTGTAGCTTTTCCAGACCAATCCTGGTCTTAAAGATTCCCTTTTACCCCATCAGGATATGATAGAAATCAAACCTGGATATTTACTGCATGCAATTAGTGTCCTTGTCTATACTACTATACAGAAGCTATCAAATCAGGGACATAAGGTGCATGCGGTTACTGTAATTACTAGGGGTGTAACGATACATTTTAACCCATTCTGACCTGAGATCAGATTCATACAAGGTTTCCGCCGGACACACACTGGTCTGATGAACCCATTCTGACCTGAGATCAGATTCTAAAAATGTCAGTCGCTCTTCGATTTTTCAAAAATAGCAGACCTACAAGCTTGTATCGCGACACTCGGTGGCGCGATATGAGCTTGTAGATCTGCTATTTTTAAATAGCTAAAGCATAACATGATGCTGACACCAAAATGGGTGCCCGATCAGAATGGGTTAACAGGGATATGTATCACGATGCATGGTTGACGATACATTACATGGACGATATTGGTTCATCAAGGCGATACGATTCAAAGATTTGAAATAGATACAGTAACTATTTAGCAAATACATTACATGTGTGAAACTTAGGTGCAGGTTTTTTAAGGGAAAGATGTAGTTATGGATATAAATGAGTAAACAGTGATTCTCTGGAAAATTGATGGACATTGTCTCTGACAATATGATGAATTCCTGTTCTGTTCTTTACCTACAGAGAAATGTCTATTTGTATGTCTCTAAATGTTTGTATGTCTTTATATGTTTTGATGAATTGAACAATGTGGACCCTGTTGTAAACAAGTGTAATGCTTAATTGGGTCGTCCACTCACAGTTGACAGTCTTTGTATTGAGTTTGTGCTTAAAATGTACTGTAAATTCTACAAACTGTTAATAAAGATTTCAATCAATCAATCAATCAAAACCCACGCCCTGACATTAACACAGAGAATACACACATTTTTCAATAAACCAATTATAGCTATATGAAATGGAAAAGTAATTGAACCCATCTATCTTTTTCTTTTTTCTTCTTAAAATTGCTAAATACAATGCACAAGTACTTAGTATAATTTATTATTTACATTGCAAAACGATGCGATACCGATAATTTCCATTGCAAAACGATACGATACCAAGTCATAACAATATACTTTTTTTAATTTAAATCGATATTTCGATACAGTTACTATATCGTTACACCCCTAGTAATTACCTGGTAGGACAGAAAGCCAGTATAAGTTCTGGGGTCCTAGCAAGACAGAAACCCAGATGCACTATAGAAAAGTACTCCTGGTAGGGTAGAAGAGAACAGTGGTCCTGGTAGGACGGAAAACCAGCAGTAATTAACCTTTTAAACTGTTTTTATATTGTTATACCAGGGATGGTTGCAATGGGTGCAGATGGCGGTGTGGCGGCTGGGACGTCAACTAATGGAGCCAACCACAAAATTCCAGGGTACTGAAAAGATACTCTTAAAAATAAAAGTTTGAGCCACCAATATATACATTAACTAATTTTGTGAAATATTGAGCCTGGATGCTGCTGCAAGGCTTTTGTCAATTTTTCAATATTGTTATTTGATACCAGTGATTCCCGAACAGGACTCTTAAGAAATTACATTTAGAAAAACTTAAGTAGTAGTTAAAATAGCAGATCTACAAGCTCACATTGCAAGCTTGTAGATGTTTTCACTAGTTTGGATCCTGGGGAGACATCAAACGTCTCTTCTGGGACTCGAGCTAAAAAGTTTGAGAACCGCTGTTATAGGCTATGGAGGATGATGTATTATTCAGAGTCATAGTCGCAAAGAAAAAACATATGTGGGTAGAATTTAGTGCAAATTAAGGTATTCTACTGTATTTGCCATCCTACAGGCGTGTAGGGGACTCTCCTATCGCTGGAGCCGGGGCCTATGCAGACAGCACTGCAGGGGGCGCCGCAGCCACAGGAGATGGAGATGTGATGATGCGTTTCCTTCCCAGGTAAACATTGCATCAGAAGAATCATCTTCCATTGGTTCCAGGACCATTGGACCTTCACTAAACAAATGTCTCTCTTTGACCTTAGATATTCTCCCATTTATACCATTACATGGGAAGGATATGTTGACACAGGTTCAAGTGACCAAGAGTCAAAGGGAAAAGTAAAACGCCAAATTAGATTTATCTGTGATGGAAGGACTATTATGTAGACTAGAGAACCTTGGTGACTATGTCACCTGTGGTTTAGAATTTATAATGGCTTATTTCTGCCATTAGCCCTCTCACACTACCACCATTTGGTGACAAAATACAAGTTAAGTCGCCCCAAAAATGCCATTTGTACATCCCCAAAAAAATGACTTTTTTTTTGTGTGCGTTTTTTTTTTTTAGTCTACTCTATCCAGGGAAGGTTTGCTGTGAATGCAGGTGAAGCGCTTCGGAGCACTTTGCTTTCTGCTCCGACAGTAAAGATACATTCACACCTGGGAATGGCCCAGTATACAACCAGTCTCCTACAGATGGCAAATGAGCAGCTCTACTGGAGCAGTTGGGAGAGAAGCCTCAAGGGTACCTAGAACAGTGGTTCCCAAAGTGGGGTCCGGGGACCCCTAGGGGTCCTTGAGAGTTCCAGGGGGTCCCCAGCTAAATGATGATTAGGAATCAAATGGACCTTTATGGGTTTGTAACTCAGTGTGTACAAATTTTCACGGCTCTAGCAGTGATTCTCAACCTGTTTAATTTCAAAGACTCCCAGTTTGACATGCATTAGTCTACTACGGACCCACATTTAATGGCATTTCTATATCTGGCACACTCAATTTATATTGTAAAATCAATGTTAATTTAACTCTGTGTACAATTGGATTCATTGGAGTCTTTGAAATTAAACAGGTTGAGAATCACTGCTAGAGCCGTGAAAATCTTCTCTTATGGGGGTCCCTGGAATATCTTTTCAAATGGGGGTCCGCGGGGCGAATTAGTGTCAATTTGGGGGTCCTTGACATGAAAAAGTTTGGGAACCACTGACCTAGAACATACCATAGGTCATTTAGGGAGAAAGGGGCATTACTCTTCTTAACCAGTTAAACCCCATTTTATATTTCAGCCGTTTGAAAATGGCTGATCTACAAGATTGCGGCACGTTGTGAAAAAAAAACCCAACCTGAAAACATTTCTACAGGCCCAAAATAGGGCCAGGGTTAATGCGTGGTTAAATTTCCTTGCCCAGTTATCTCCAAGCAGGAGGTCCAAAATCTTTACCCCTCTGTTTAAGGAGCGATACGGCAGATGGTACTGTTAGCCTGATTTATCAGTTTGTTTGTTTTTTTCACATAGTGTATATCTAGAAATGGAAGGGTTGAACGTGTTTACCTACACTACACCCCGTATTAACACAATTTAAATAAGCCTTCAGATTATTTAAAATATATAAATTGCTGCAATATCAAATCAAGTTAGTCAATCCTCTTTAGTTTGTTGAACTTTAAGCATTCATCCCTCCTGCTTAATTAATTCTATAATTATGGTTAGCACGACCCGTTCATGGCTGTTCATCTGATTTGGTGGCTTTGAAGGAGCTCCGCTCACGCTCTCCCCGTTTTCCTGCCAACAGTTTCTTGGCTGTGGAGCTGATGAGGGCAGGGGTAGATCCCTCAGCAGCCTGCAAGACCGCCATTTCCAGAATCAAGAGGAATTACCCAGAGTTCTTTGGGGCCGTCATCTGTGCTAACACAACAGGCCATTATGGTGAGTGTTTGGATTCAAAAGATACCAACCGTTTAGCTGCTGCCAAAGACGCCACAGCAGCACATGCCAAAGTATAGCATTGGCCTCGTTGAACGTAGGGAAATCAAATTGTGGACATTGAGCTAGAGGCGTATGAAATGTACCCCCGAAAATAAGTTTTGTGGGACTTATATTCTTTTTCTCTTCATTCATTCCAGGTGCGGCGTGCAACAAACTTCCTGGTTTCTCCCAGTTTCACTACATGGTGTCAGACTCCCAGTCAAACACGCCGCTGCTGAAATCTGTGGACTGCTTTTAGTTATAGCCCAACATTCATGCCCGAGATGATCAATTATGTTAATTGATAATAAAAAACATATTTGTACTCGAGTCAAGTGTTCTATATGAAAGTTACTTCACTTATTGACATGACAAATTACTGCAGATAATCACAGCCAAATACGGTGGTACTACACAGACAGCATTATAAGTGAATAAAAGGACACTTCCTCTCCTCTGTGGCTGCAGATGGAAGAGCCGTGATATTTTGCATTGCAAATGTGACACACAGATGGCATATTCCTTCAAGTGAAGTCATTGTCTAAGTAGATCAGAAAAGTAGACACTGCATAATTAGACAAGCTAGTCCTTAATCGCTTAAGCCGATCGGTACTTTATTATATTTTATCATACAAAGTCTGAATATAATTAACCCATTTTGGGGCGGGAACCCCTTTTGGTGTTAGCATTATGTTATGCTCTAGCTATTGAAAAATAGCAGATCTACAAGCTCATAGCACTCTGCTATTTTTGAAGAATCGTGAAAAGTGACATGAAAGTGTTTGAGAACGACTGACATAGAAAAACATAGCTTTTTCAACAAAACGGTCAGAATGGGTCAAGCACAGATAGGGAGGAGTGCTCAGGTAGCTTCATGACCATAGCGATCAGATCTCATTTGATGGCTAGAGTTAAGTTTAAAACAATTCACTCGTTCTCCATACAGTACCTGCTTGATCCAAATTCAGTGTGTGTAAACCCAAGCATGCGAGAGCTAACAGCCAGGGAGAACGGAGACCCCTGGTCCACTCTCAGCCCACTGGAAGAAGTCACACTGTTTCCCCCTTTTAAAGCTACAGGTGTAGAAGTTGCGTCCATTATTGGGTCCCAGTTTCAACACAGTCCTCATCAGGCAGCGTTTGCCATGCTGGCATGCAGGGAAATGCAAGTCTGCCCACTGTTGACAAGGAAAGCGAAAATGGCTATTATCAGATACATTATTTCATTATTAACCCATTCTGACCTGAGATCAGATTCATACGAGGTTTCCGCCGGACACACACTGGTCCTGATGAACCCATTCTGACCTGAGATCAGATTCTAAAAATGTCAGTCGCTCTTCGATTTTTCAAAAATAGCAGACCTACAAGCTCGTATCGCGCCACTCGGTGGCGCGATATGAGCTTGTAGATCTGCTATTTTTAAATAGCTAAAGCATAACATGATGCTGACACCAAAATGTGTGCCCGGTCAGAATGGGTTAAACAAGAGACATTTTGGGTTGGAACTATGTCTCCCGTTGAGGGATAGTTTTTGTGTTTTTTTTCTTCCTCTAAAGCCACATTATTCCATGAAGATTTGTAGCAGGTTGTATTCCGTTTTTTTTTTTTTTTTTACCTCAAAGAAGTTGCAATTTGTGTCTCTGGGGAGCGAACAGGCATAAAACTGTCGCCCTTTATTCTCGCCCTCTTTATGGACCAGTCTGAGGATGGCCGGCCGACGATGGGAAACACAGCGAGGGATGCTGGAATTGCGACTGGGAGCGCCACCTTCATTCGGTGCAATGATTTGGTGTGATCTAACAAAAATAATTGAAACGGCGTCATTAGTTCGTGACAAATTCAACATATTACACAAGCGTTACTGTCATGCGGTTGTATGTCCGTTAGCAAATGAAAAAAAAAAACATCGCTTCAGCTGTGTTTTTTAAATGTGTGAGGTGGATGATGACCTGAGCACTTTCCTACTGCAGCCATTCATCAATCAGAAACTTCACTAACAATGCTTCTGTACATTAAAAATTCCACAGGCAAGATACTTTTTCCTCCCACTTATCCTTTACTACCCCCCCCCCCCCCCCCCCCCCCTAAGTTGCAAAAAACTTCTCTCATTATAAACTTTTATTCATGGTACAACCAAGCGAGGGATCTACTACTCACCCTGAGTTGGGGGTTCCATTTCTAGCCTTGGGAGAGGGACCGTGATCAATTCTCATTTTCTTGGAAGGGTGACTGTAGGAGGCCAGCGATTCCCCGTTGGACATTTCCAAGCTTTGCTTCTGCCTGCCACCAGAGGCATAATTGGGTCTTGTTGTCCCTTGGCAGCCACTGTATTTATACAAACCACCCTCCTCTGCCGCTGGGGAGCGCGAAACAGAGCTTGCAGGCCCCTTCTGCGTCTCGCCGAAGTCAGAGAAAAGCAGGGTGGTGGTCCCGAACGCCGACCTCCAGTTGACTTTGCGCTCCTCTGGTGGTTTGGCGAAGGCAGTGCAGGGGTATTTAATAAGGTCTGTGGCGAAGGCCAGCGATTCGGAGCTAATGTCTCCTTTAGGGACTGTGGATGAGGGAGCCACAATCGAGACACGTTCAGCAACACACCCCACTTTTGCAATAAGGCGTCGACTTGTCTCGTAAAAATGCAAGTTGTTACGTTTAAACGGTTAGGCCAGGCTTGCCATAAAATTCCTGTCGTAAGCGGCGAACTGCTGTTGTTGTGCCGTAAAATTAAACATGCCACCCTATCTGTTGTGCTGATGATGCACACACACACACACACACACTCATCCAAAATGCTGTAAATGTTGCCTGTATAAAAATACTCTGGAGGCGACACATTTTGATAGTAAATGCAAAATGCTATATTAGAGTCACAAAGGGAGCCCCGTGGCTTAATGGTCAGTGTGCTTTCTGTATTCAACACAGAAAGCAGAGACTGAAGACAAAATATTCCCCCTGACAAATAATAATAATACCTCATATGACACCTACAGTGTGGTTATGATAGTGGCAATACACGATACTGTAATACACACAGACACAACAATATAGTGGTGAAATAGATTGCTTCGTCTAGATTCAAGATTGCAATAAATACAGATCACCATACTCAAACCTTTCTTGCAAGAGTATGGAAGAAGAATGTTAATGTCGTAAAATATTGTCACGCAATTGTTAATCTCAATGATTTTAGGGTGTCTTATTGTACCACTTCATGAATCTAATGAAACAGGAGTTATTGTACCTGAATTAAAATGTTCAAATATTGTCTAAATCAATACTTAACAGGGTAAAGTGGTATTGCAATGTATAATTCTACCCAATTCATTGTGCAGCCCTTGTAATGTAAATGAGTCACTGCGCCACCCTGCTAAACTGCATCTCAATTATTCACCAGTGTACAGTAAATGTCATGGTTCAAGTGCCACTACAGTGTATACAGTACACAGAACATTTGACTTACCCTCAGGTCTAGGAGTGAAGCAGGCGTCGCAAGCCCTGGCCGCCGATTGGTTGATCAGCGTGCAGAGCAGACATGCCCACTCTTTTTCCTCCACCTTTGCCACAAGATCATCGTTTCCTTCTTCGTAGGCCCACCCAATCAGGCTGTTCCTAGCTGGGAGCTTGCTGGGGGGAAAAGGAAAAGGGAAGACGACAAAGATAACAACACTGACAAAGCCATGATAGTCACTAATAACAACCCGAGGAGGAATTCACATAATTCAGTATACCGTGTCAAATCTGTGTTGGGTACACTCTTGTAAAATGGTTTCAAACACCTTAAAAGGGGCTTCCACTTCCAGCACCTGACAGTTTCATCGATTGTTTATTTGATTTGCCCTCAATTTTATATACCGGTAGTTCAAATTGTGATGCAAAGCTCAGGCAAAGCTCTTGATAAACCGGTCTATCTCCGTTTCTACTGGCCACGAAGTGTGGGTCAAGGGCTTTCCGCATTAAACAAAATGCCTCGTTTAAATAGTAGTGTTTTAGGTGGTTCTTTAAAATGTCCACAGAGGCTGCTGCTCTCAGGACCTCGGCTGACCTTAAGTGTCCTGCCCGGGACATAGAGATACAGTTGTAGCGGGTCAGTTAAATATTCTGGTGCTTGACCATGCAGAGTTCTATGTGAGCACCAAGGCCTTGAACCAAACCCTGATAACAACAGGAGGGCAGGACTGGAGTAATGAGACACCTTCGACCTGGACCTGGTTAAATGTCTGTCAGCAGCACTTTGGATCCATTGGAGGTGGTCTACTACATGGATGATTTACTGGGTGGCTGGTATCTCCCTTTTTAGGGATAGGGTGAGAAGAAGTTCAGTCACCTGGGAGAGAAAGTATAGCGACGCTGCTCCTTTACATGGAAAGGAACTAGTTAAGGTTGTTCCGGCATCTAATTTACTACTACGGATGCTTGCTAAGCCATCTCCCTCCCGCTGGGAGACCAAGAGCCAGATATCTCCACGCTGGCTCCAACGCCTTGGAGGCTAGGGAAAGGGAAGTCTGCATCTCTCTGCTGGGACCGTTAGTAGACTCCAGCTAAGCAGAGGAAGATGCACGGATGGAGTCGATCACTAAATCATTAAAATGAACTAGTCAATCAAATAAGACTAAAACTAATCTAGGATAGCACTCAAAGCGCTTGCCGCCAGCAACATTCTGGAATTTTAATTGTACAACTGATTTCTTGTGCATGGTTAAAGGGACAAGTTAAAGGGAGGAAATGTGTATCGTGGTTGGAAACAAATCAGGGAGACAAAAATGCTCACATAATTCTCCTGGTCGTATGGCGAGTAATAGACTTTACAGCCTTACAGTATTCCCGCCGTATTTTGCCAAATGTTTGTGTCTTCATGCTTGTGTGCTTGTTCAATGTAGGGCGTGACAGCTTTATGAATCATAAACCCTAATAACTATGGTTATAAGCCAACATAAAATACTAAGTATTCTATTAATGCACAGTATATTAATCATCAACTGTGCAGCGTAGGGTATCGTAACATCGGAAGGCACACTGATTAAAAAAGATGCACGTCCTCATATGTATGTAGTACACATTATGAAGGCCTGGAGCTGCAGACTTTGTGCAAGGCCTTGCATATCTCCTCGATGGTGCTGCCGCCAAATAACCAATGAATTTTTGGTATTTTCAGATCAGTGGCATTGACCAATGACTCATTGTGCCCATGTGACCAATTAACAAAACCTAGTGATTCCCATGTGTGTAGAAATTATTATTTGCCAGTTATGTTCACACACAAACACACAAGGAATGTATCACTGTGGGATAGATGCATTAGGGGTCATGTCCACAGAGGCAGTTTTTTTTTACCAGCTGAAAACACCAAGGTTCTCACCTATAAATGCTTCTAACCACCCGGTTTGAAAATATCTCAGTTCTCAGCAGGACAAAGACAAACGGCATCCATGAACAAGCGAACGCAAAAGAAATGCTCAGCACCTCTTCACGCTGCTGCGGTTTCTAAAAATGTAGAGCTCCCTTTGCATTTGTAAACAATTCAAAACAGACAGCAGTTCAGGGACGGGGGACGGGGGGGGGGGGGGGGGGAGTTGCTATCAAAGAGGGTGATGCACATGATAAACGGAGGGTCATTAACCCATTCTGGGCGGGAACCCCTTTTGGTGTTAGCATTACGTTATGCTTTAGCTATTGAAAAATAGCAGATCCACAAGCTCGTAGCGCGCCACCGAGTGGCGCGCTACGAGCTTGTAGGTCTGCTATTTTTGAAAAATCGAAGAACGACTGACACATGAAACATAGCTTATTCAGAAAACCGTCAGGATGTAGAAGACATTTTCAGAATCTGATCTCAGGTCAGAAATAATGGGTTAAAATGAAAACGGTTGAGAATTGCATTACACCAGGATTGCGGTGGTAGTCCAAGGGGGATCAGTGATGGGCAGGAGGCTTGTTTGTGAGCCCCCACTGCCATGGGGAAGAAACTGTGATGGTGGCCTGGGCCGTGGCTCAGCGGTCCAGGCACCTTGGCTGGTAATCCAGTCTGGCAGTGTGCCGCGGGTTCGACTCCCGATCCCGACGGCCTTTACTGCACGTCTTCCCCCCCATCTCTCTCCCCATTTCCTGTCAGCCTACCGTCTGTCCCTCCATAAAAAAATATATAAAATAAAAGGCGAAAGCCACACAAAAATACATTTAAGAGAAACTGTGATGGTGTTCCATAGTGGTCGTGAGAGACCCGGTACCTCCTGCCACATGGTGGTTCTGTGATGAGATGGAATCGTTATCTTACTGCGTCTTTGTTGCACTTCCCAGTGCTGGAGCAATCCACATCTAGTCCACTGTGAACCAGATGATGATGATGGATGAACTCAAATGCTGGCCATGTAGAATTGGACCATCATTTTCTGTGGCAGATTGAATTTCTTCAGCAGGAAGAACATCCCCCGTCAAGACCTTCTTGGTGATGGCAGTGATGTCCTCCCACTTTTGTATTAAAATACTCCTTACATTCTCATATAAGATTTTTATAATTCATGCATCCCTGGTTCTATACATTTTCTAAATATTTATGCACATTTTATTATATATACACACACACACACACACACACACACACAAATTGCAGCATTTAACTACCATTTAAATGTATATGGTTATATTCATGTAGAAAACTGAAGAAATGATTATTATAACTAAAGCTAGTGTGTGTATTATTTGTACTGTACATGCTGAGTACAGTAGTGCATCCCGTGGATGCAGAGGTCCTTGTTTTATTTCGTCCCTTAACTATAAACTGCGTTTATAGTTATTTTAATCTCTCTCTCATATATATATAGATAGATAGAGGAGTGGTCTATAGGAGTGGTTGCACCACTCAAAAATAAATACCTAAAGCTGTGCTCTGTAAAGAGATTAACGCATTCTGACCGGGCACCCATTTTGGTGTTGGCATCATGTTATGCTTTAGCTATTGAAAAATAGCAGATCTACAAGCTCGTATCGCGCCACCGAGTGGCGCGATACGAGCTTGTAGGTCTGCTATTTTTGAAAAATCGAAGAGCGACTGACATTTTTAGAATCTGATCTCAGGTCAGAATGGGTTCATCAGACCAGTGTGTGTCCGGCGGAAACCTCGTATGAATCTGATCTCAGGTCAGAATGGGTTAACGCATTGGGAATAAAACAATTGCTAGACAATAAGTACTCAAAAGCTGAAAAAAAGTCAGCAGACGACATGGAGCAGAGGAAGAGCGGCATTGGCTCACCAGAAATAAAAAAAACGGATGGGGGGGGGGCGAGAAAAAGGAAAAACAAAACATCCCTTTCACAGATTGTCTACTCAGCTGTGTGACGCCTTGTAGGGGCTTTGAGCGCTAACGCTTTGCAAAGCTCTTCTCAAACACAGCCCAGCAGGCAGCGAGCTCACACCACGTCTGCCACACACTGCCTCTCTAATATGCACATTCATTTCCACTCATTGCAATTCTCTCACAAAGTTGAGGTGAGAAACGGAGAGCGTGACATCTCTTGCCACATTGTGATAATATTTGCGATAATATTTCCTCCACAAATATGCCTTAAGCCCCGTTTATACTTACCTTGTTGCAGAATGGCATCAGGAACCGAAAATAGCTGAGCTATAAGCGGATTTGCAAATCTTCTATTTTTGGTCCGAGATGCCATTGTACAACCATGACCAAAGTTGACTAGCTGGATTTCTAGAACGCGTTTTGTGTTTCTCCAGACCCAACTTCTCCCCCCTGCACTAGTTATCCATCTTATCTTATCCCTCACATGCTGTAGCTGTGGTGATGATAATATTTCGATTCAAACCCTGCTACAAAAAAAAGAATAATCTATCTCCGTATAGAGGACTGTTGAAGTCCAGTCTCCCAGTCTGTATAACGTGGTCTTTAGATGAGACATGCCACAGGTACAGTATCCAAAATGTACATCCAGCTGCTGCAGCCACACACACACACACACACACACACACACACACAGCTGGCTAATTGATCAGTTCTATTAACCCATTCTGAACGGGCACCCATTTTGGTGTCGGCATCATGTTATGCTTTAGCTATTGAAAAATAGCAGATCTACAAGCTCATATCGCGCCACCGAGTGGCGCGATACGAGCTTGTAGGTCTGCTATTTTTGAAAAATCGAAGAGCGACTGACATTTCTAGAATCTGATCTCAGGTCAGAATGGGTTGATCAGACCAGTGTGTGTCCAGTGGAAACCTCGTATGAATCTGATCTCAGGTCAGAATGGGTTCTGTTGCACCCCTAGTTTCCATGTATACCTGGTGTCATCGTGGCCGGGCTCGTCGGTCTGACAGCGGGAACAGAAGTAGGTCATCCTGCCGTTGTCTCCAAGACGACAGACTGTGACCGTCGCTGAGCAGCGTCCACAACGAGGCCTCCTGTAAACTCTGTACTGTTTGTACAGAGGAGCGCTGGACTTACGGCACTGATGGAGGAGAGAGAAAAACTTTGGTACAGACAAACTATTTGAAAAGCCTCTTCAAACTAAATGTTGCTACCATTTCTTTACTTATTTATTTATTTATTTGACAGGGACAAAGCTCATTAATCAACATGTCAGTTTTCACATCAATGTAAATGGGCCAGAGTTAGCCGAAGCTAAGTTTCATCTGTAGTCCCTGGGCAGGCTCTTAAAAAAATGAATGATAAAAAGAAGGACAAAGTGTAGTGTGCCTGCACACAACACCATGCGTTGATGCCATGTGTGCATATGTGCAAGCACACAACACTACGTCCATACAAAAACACAATACAATACAGATAAAAGAAAGACAAAGTGTAGTGTGCCTGCACACAACACCATGCGTTGATGCCATGTGTGCATATGTGCAAGCACCCAACACTACGTCCATACAAAAACACAATACAATACAGATAAAAGAAAGACAAAGTGTAGTGTGCCTGCACACAACACCATGCGTTGATGCCATGTGTGCATATGTGCAAGCACCCAACACTACGTCCATACAAAATCTTAGGTCAAAACCTTAGGTCTGCCCAATGGCAATCATGAATACAGAAATAGGGCTGCGGCTACAGTAGCTATAGTATTTTCATAATTGATTAATCTCCATTATGTTGAGGATTACCGGTACATGTGATCAATTACGACCATAACTAATAAAGTACAAACGGACAAATGGCTAAAATGAAACTGCCAAAATAATAATAATCAGCATTCATTATATATATATATATATATATATATATATATATATATATATATATATATATATAGTTGAGCTAACAGAAAATGTCCAACCTTATAAAAGAGAAGTGTGAAATCTCTTGTCATCTTCACCAGGTAGCGGACCTGTTCGTCTGTCAGCTGGTCCGCCTGAGTGTGTAATATACAGTTAGAAGGTCAGAATCAGATTTCAGACCGTTCATGCGGTTAACTGGAAAGTCTTCAGTTATAAAATACATTACATTTTTAACGCAAACAATGAAGTACATGAACAAATGAAGATGACGCATGGCATCAATTAAAAAGTGGATAATATAAGTATATGTTTTATAACAGCTCATCTTTTATCTTAGAAGATCACCGATTGCTACTGAAGCATTACTGATGATGCTCGAGTAAAGTCACGTGAAATTAAATGGATTCATGCGACACATGACAAAAGGGAGGGAGCTGCAAAGGCGACGTGTACAGCGCTTTACACAGACATGGACTACAGACTGATGCAGCACATTAGCCACTAGAACAACACGTAGGGGCGTCCTCTACACACAGGGAAAGGAACCTCCTTGTTGTTTCTCTCTGTTCCTCCCAACTAAACGCCATCCATCACCGGCTGGCTTGTACCTTCACGGCTGGGTGGAGGCCGCAGTCCAACAGGGCCTCGTTCTTAATAATGTTCCCCACTCCCGGCAGCACGGACTGGTCGAGGAGGACGTCGCAGAGCATCCTGCCGTGCTGGCGCCTCACGGCCTCCTCGGCGCGGGCGGCGCTGAACTTGGAGGAGCACACGTCCAGACTCTCCATGGCCCTCACCCTCTGCCCACAGTCCTCCGTCAGCCTGCCAGGACGACCACGGCTTTTTAGAACGTGCAGACAGATGCCTGTGATTTATACTCTCAAATCAAAAAGACATATTTCCATTATGGTCTACACGTGTACGTGTGCGCGCGCGTGTGTGTGTGTGTGTGTGTCTGTGCAAATAGGGAACCTGCTGCATTAACCCATTTAGGCCTGATGTCGAAATTTATGAAATGTATTTATTTTTTTCTGAAAAACCTCATGTTTCTATTTCAGTGTTTCTCAATATTTCATGTCAAGAACCCCAAAAACTATATGTATTTGGCCGCCGACCCCCATCTGAAAATATGTCGTTCCAGGGAGGGACGCCCCCAGAAAACGTTCGCTCTGAAAGAATATATATATATTCAAAGATTTGCGCCACATTTCCACGATTTTTCAAAAATAGAAGACCTACAAGCTCGTAGCGCGCCACTCGGTGGCGCGCTATGAGCTTGTAGATCTGCTATTTTTCAATAGCTAAAGCATAACATAATGCTAACACCAAAAGGGGTTCCCGTACAGAATGGGTTAAAACCGTGTGAAAATGTCTGATTATCCTCACTGAGAGCTTAACTGATTCTGGCTATCAAACTGTGCGACTGAACGACAATCTACTTTTAACCCATTCTGAACGGGCACCCATTTTGGTGTCAGCATCATGTTATGCTTTAGCTATTGAAAAATAGCAGATCTACAAGCTCATATCGCGCCACCGAGTGGCGCGATACGAGCTTGTAGGTCTGCTATTTTTGAAAGAATCGAAGAACGACTGACATTTCTACAATCTGATCTCAGGTCAGAATGGGTTCATCAGACCAGTGTGTGTCCAGTGGAAACCTCGTATGAATCTGATCTCAGGTCAGAATGGGTTAATAGAGCGGTCTTTACCTGGCAGAAGACGACACGGGCTGGAAATATCTCCTGCCATTTTCCACATAATGAATTAAATAAGTAAAGGGATAATGTCTGGCCAGCTGGTCATTGATGGGAGATAATAATAATAATAATAATAATAATAATAATAATAATTGAAGCGGAGGTGGCTCATTATCCAGGAATAACACACCACTGAATTAATAAATAATAATAAAGTTGCAGATAGCAATTGATTCCGTGTGACTTGACTCATCACGAAACCAGTAAAGTTGCCAGAGCAACTTTTTTTGTACACGTTTGTAGCCATCTAGCCGTTATATGGCAGCCTCACATTGACAGCCATTGTACCACGCACTGCACGAAGAAGCTTTGGCAAATGACTTTCCCATATTTATTATGCTGCGACATGGAAATAGAGACAGCTGAGAGACAGACAGACAGTGTAACAGAGACAGGCAGCAGGAGGCCGAGAAGGAGACAGTGCAGGAGAGACAGACAGTAAGGAAAGCCGAGACAGACTGTATTTGATTATGATGCAACACGGTGAGAGGGTGCCATCTGCTCTTGTAACCAAACAAGAGATCAGAAAAGCTAAATCTACTGTCAGAAACGCAACGGTTAATAAGGCCCAACAACACTCTCAACGGCATTTTAAAGTCCCAGTCTGATGGTGGGGGGACTCATGGCGTGTTGAGCGATGGAATGAGACCTCACCTCGACCAACCCACTCCACCCTTCATGTGTCATTTCTATAGCCCAGCCCAGACTGGTGGCCCCGTTACCTGATTTCCACAGTGCTGTCAAAGAAGCAGATGACATCGTTAGTCAAGTGGACCACCAGCGCCGGAGGAGAGCTTTTACCATCTTTCCTCTCTGCAGGATTTATACGCATCGATCCATTCATCCCGAAGTGCACTCTGAATCACAGAAACACGTGTAGAGAGATAGAGGGGGGGGAGAGAGGCAGAGACAACTGAGAACTTTATTATACAAAACAGTAACTATAAAAAGGTTTTTAAAAAGGGCGGAAATGGGTGGAAATGGTTTGTTTCTAGCCGCAATTTGAACCTCTAGATGTTTTTAATAATGGGATGAATCTAGAGTTGCAATACCCTCCATTGACTTCCCATTCATCCAATTTGCATCTGCAGATCTGCTTGTATTAAACGACATTAAATTAATTAATGAATGAATGCCTTTACTGCAGACTCAGGGTCCATAGAAAAACATACAAAACACTATATTTACATAGACATCCAATAAAAAACAGTCCAAATGTACATGTTAGACGGGCATTTGTGACAGTTATAAATAAAGGCTTTTAAGCCAATGTCTTCTAAGGCTAGAGTAGTATCTATTACCTTTGACAGGGTTATTTAAACTGACGATGACACTATTCACAGACTCATCCAAGAGACACATAATCTATGCCATCTATATTAAGTTACGGAGAACAGCTTGAAAAGTATTGACTCTTGCAGCCACAAACATTTCACTCGCACTGCACCATCTAGGCATTTTGAGTAAAATTGTCATGGCATCATTATACGCTACTTGAAGTTTCTGAATGCTTTTTTGTAGCTTGACCACAAGTGGCCAGTGTAGAGTGGTGTACAGTAAGCTCTAAATAGTGTAATCTTAACTGCAACTCACCAACATTGCAGCTGTAGGCCAAGCTTGAATTATCCTCTTTCAATCTGCAAAGCTTTTGTTTCATCAAAATCCACCAGACATGTTATGAGATACTTTCTGTCCAAAATATT
This sequence comes from Protomyctophum parallelum, assembly GCF_964188405.1. NCBI lineage: Eukaryota > Metazoa > Chordata > Actinopteri > Myctophiformes > Myctophidae > Protomyctophum > Protomyctophum parallelum. The sequence continues at coordinate 6,140,067 of NC_139711.1, read as the reverse complement.
CCTAGAATATTCCGATCTTCAATGTTTACTAAGTGTGCGTGACCAGCCGTCAAACAAGTCGTGTGGGAGAGCGCTTGTTTTACCTGCGTGAGCACCAGGTGTGCAGTGTGCAGTGCACTCGCAGCAGGTAAAACACCCAAAAAAGGCGCTGACACAGGCGACGCCCCGTCACGCACAGCGTTTTATGAAACAAGCAAAATTAAGAAAACATGGCAGCTCGGAATATACCTCATAACATTTCTATGGTGAATTGTTATGAAACAAAGGCTTTGCAGATTGAAAGAGGATAATTCAAGCTTGGCCTACAGCTGCAATGTTGGTGAGTTTAACGTCGTTTAATACAAGCAGATAGCAGATGCAAATTGGATGACTGGGCAGTCAATGGAGAATAGTGCAACTCTAGATTCATCCTAGCCGCAATTTGCAACACTAGATTTTTTTATAATGAGATGAATCTGTTGACATCCCATTGATCCAAATTGCATTTCCGATCTGCTTGTATTAAACAACGTTAAACTCATCAACATTGCAGCTGTAGGGAAAGCTTGAATTGTCCTCTTTCAAACTGCAAAGCGTTTGTTTAATAAAAATTCACCGTAGACTTATCAGCTACTTTCTGTCATGAAATTCTGTGCAGGTGATTTTTGTAAGTGTTAGAGTTTTGAAGCGCTCGTCGAAGTCACTGAACGGCCTTGCGTACAGGCGCGTAGTGTGGATCGGGGGGACCATTTAAAACAAAGGTGGCGGTCCGGACGGTTAGCTCAACCAGCAGCGTGCTGCGGGTACGACTCCCGAGCCCGGCGGCCTTTGCACGTGTCACTCCCCATCTCTCTCCCCCCCCTTTACTGACTAATTACTCTACCCTATCAATAAAGGCAAAAAACGCCAAAAGAATATCTTAAAAATAAAATAAACAAAGCCGGCTTGCATGCTGTGGTCAGAAATTTGCATGCACAAGGGGCCGGGCTGCCAAAGTAGGCTATGTTGTTTTTTTCTCCCCCTCTCTTCGAAGTTAGACTGGGCCAGCTCTAAACTGACGCCGGTGCTTGCGTACCACTTGTTTCGAATTTGCACACAATGCAGGAAGCAGCAGCACGACCCGTTAATAAAAACGAGTGCTTCCAAACTCCAACATTTAGAAAAAGAAGTAAGAACCACCTGCACGGAATTTCTTGACAGAAAGTTGCTCATAGTCATAAGATGTCTATGGTGAATATATATGAAACAAACGCTTTGCAGGATAATTCAAGCTTGCCCTACAGCTGCAATGTTGGTGAGTTTAACGTTGTTTACTACAAGCAGATCGCATTTGGATGAATGGGCAGTAGAGGGTATTGCAACTCTAGATTCATCCCATTATAAAAAAATCTAGAGTTGCAAATTGCGGCTAGTTTGTTTCCAGATTCCATCTTTTTATAATGTGTGTTCTGTACTGTCTGTTGTGTAAAGCACTGTTTCGCTAACAGTGGTTTGGGAGTCGGGACCCATCTTAACAAGCAGCACCACACTTTACAAAAATACAAGAGAAAGTATTAGGTTACCTTAGAGCTCTGTGGCCAAAGTACATGAACAGCTCCTTTCCTAAGGTTTCAACACCGCTGTACTGAGAACCCACATACATATGGAAGCTCTGTGGAAAGGATCAACACAATGTTGGTCATCTGAGATACTGACAGTGCAACTGGAAGGCTTAGGCAACATGACTTCATTACACTACATAAATAGTGTATGTGTGTACACGCGCGTGTGTGTGTGTGTGTGTGTGTGTGTGACTGACTGACAGTCTGTCTGTCTGTGCTTTTGTCAAGGTTGTCCAGCAGTATTCACTTGTTACTTGCTCAAGCAGAGCGCACAAGTAATAATTTCGCCCGGTCTGTGTGCACCGTGCCAGCCGACCCACCACTTGATGCGTATGCGAATAAAACAGCAAATCTGTGCCTGGTTTGCTGGGACCAGATTACATGGTGTGTATATGTATGACTAGCTCTAAATGATGACGTAAGACATAATATGTCTTACGTGCCAGCACCGTGCCAGCATAAATGACCATATTATGGTCATTTATGCTGGCACGGTTTTTGGCGCAAAGTAACCACAGTATACCGCTAATCAACTTACAACTACATACTCTATATATACTGTAGTATATGTATGTATACATAGATTTAGTATTAATATCACTATAGTCCAAGATGAAATACATTTAAAACAATTGACAATTTACAATAAATAATAAAATAATTATACTGTATAACATATTTTAATTCAGTTTATATACCTTTTTTTCATCACATATCAATGATTTATTTTTCTAAAAACTAAAAAGGGATCTAGAATATTTCTAAATTGATAAAAGTGTATTTCTTATATAGATAGAAACTTGAACCATACTTAATAATACTAGGTGTTTACATGCATAAAGTAGATAGGTACGTAGCAAATAGTTACACCTAATAATTAGACATTTCAAACGTTCCTTCACAGAGATACTGAGATTCCACAGTTTACAGCGGTCGAAAATACTTGCGCGCTCTGCTTGCTAAAAATAAATAAATGTACGTAATGGGGGTCTCCTGCATGAAAGTCCAATATCTTAACCACTAGACCAGGGGTGCCCAAAAGGTAGATCGCGATCTACCAGTAGATAACTGTACAGGTAGATCACAGGACATGTCCCTAAAGAATATTTATTTAATTTAAATATATCTGCCACTTGAGTTAAAGGTGACTTGATTGATTGACAAAAGGGGCCTGTAAGCTCAAACTCAATGCAATATTTTGTTTTCAACAGTGTTGCGGTGCACAAATGTCTGTAGCATTACAAATTAAATTACAAACCCCCCCCTAACTATTATATTTCTCCCCCTCCATTTCCCATTCCAAGTGCATTTGTCCTATATGTAATGCCAGCGCCACTATTCTAAAGCACCCTTAGGTACATATTTAAACAATTTTCAGCAATGGTGGGTAGATCTTGTTGAGCTGATCATTTTGAAAATAGCGATCACGTCATAAAAGTGTGGGCACCCCTGCACTAGACCAAAGGGATATCCCTATGGACTGGGGGAGATATTAGACTTTTGAGGCCATCAGGCAGAGGCTCTGAGCCACTGCTACACATAATTTACAATTTAGGCATTTAGCAGACGCTCTTAATCCAGAGCGATTTACATTAAGCAATAACAAAAGAGCATGGCAATACATCACATACATAAAAAGTAATCATGAAACATGGGTAAGCTAAGAGCGTAACAGTGGAGTATCTATATAATGAAACTATATATATATATATATATATATATATATATATATATATATATATATATATACTATACTATACATATGTACTATAAAGTGCTATGATTACATAAAATGCAATCCAAGTCTATGTCTACATAAAGTGCTATCTAAGTCCTACAGGCCATGATGGATTCTGAAAAGGTGGGTTTTCAGACTACGGCGGAAGATTGGGAGTGATGCTGCAGTTCTGACTGCAATGGAAAGTGCATTCCATAGTTTTGGAGCCAGAAGAGAGAAGTTTGGGACGTGTGGAGCGCTGTCCCTGCATTTTTTGTGAAGGTACTTCCAGCTTCCCTGCATTGGCTGATCTGACATACATTTCAAAACACACAGCTTATTAAAAATGACACACACACACACACTAGGTGTGTGTGTGTGTGTGTGTGTGTGTGTGTGTGTGTGTGTGTGTGTGTGTGTGTGTGTGTGTGTGTGTGTGTGTTTTGATTTGTACTATATGGACACTTGTTTTACATCCAAACTTATGAAATATCAGCTTCTGGTGGAACGTATTATCTGGGATATAACTGTCAACTTATAGTTCTTGTATTTGGAAGTCTGGGCCATGTCCATAAACTTGTGCTCAGGGGTCTGCAATTGGGTGGATTGCAAAAGACAAATGCAAAAAAGCTGGCTAAATACTGTTCTCTCAGCTATTATGGGCAGTCTGTCTTGTCTATGTGGACAAGGCGTTGTTTAATTTATCCCTAGGTGGCTTAACAAGCCCAAAACAAACATCCTGTCTAGTAGTGTCAAGTAATAGTATATCATCAATGTGCTATATATATTTTATTTTCCCTCTGTGTGTTAAGCATGTGCAGCAGTTATATCTGGTTGGACCATATAATGTAACCTAATTCTGATCAGTGTTTGGGTCTATTGTATTGCGCCTCTTGTGCAGATCCAAATAAAGTGTGTGTGTGTGTGTGTGTGTGTGTGTGTGTGTGTGTGTGTGTGTGTGTGTGTGTGTGTGTGTGTGTGTGTGTGTGTGTGTGTGTGTGTGTGTGTGTGTGTGTGTGTGTGTGCGTGCGTGCGTGCGTGCGTGCGTGTGTGTGTGTGTGTGTGTGTGTGTGTGTGTGTCAGTGTGTGTTAGCAATTAGCATTGTTATTTCCATACGAATTAATTAACATTACAAATAGCTTCCAAATAGGCAAATACCTGCTGTGACGTCGATGTCAAAGTGCCTCGGACCTCTTTCAATGTCTGTCCCTGCTGGACCTTTGAACGAATCTTCTCTCCGTTTAACGTGCACCCCGGACCTTCCACCATTTTTTTTAAAGCTTCTAAAAACAATGTTTCTGCCTAAGATGTAAAATCAAATGTAGCAAAGTTAACAAACATGACCCCGCCATTCGTTTCAAGTTCGCGCAGAAGCAATGCTGATTTTGTACGCGGTATTTTATTTTGCCCTGAACCTTAAGGCAGGACTTCCTCGTTAATTTCACATACATTTAGTTTTACTTTGCAGTCGTCTACCAGAAATATTTTTCAAAAGTTCAAACTTCCAACACCACAATAGCTGAGCAATAATAATGTTGAATATCAAAGTGGGTTGGGTTGTAGGCCGCTCTGTTAAGGTGTCTAATATTATTTTGTATAAGGCGAAAAGTTCTCAATGCAATATTTAAGAGTCAGTATCCCATAGCCCGGAGAGACTGCTATGGTGTGATTGACGCCTATATCTCGTTTGTGTCCGAGCATAGGCATGGTAACGCCCCGCCTGCCTCTGATTGGCCTACCGACACTGCCCGTCTTCTGCCCGTCTTGACTGTCTTACCTTAGCTTCAGACAGACAGACAGACAGACAGACAGATAGATACTAGATAGCCTCTATAATGCCGTTAAATTTAGGCAGAATTAGGGCTATGGACCAGAGCTAGATAAATAGATAGATTAGATTTTATTCAGATCTGCTGATTAATGGCCATGCTTGGCTATATATGTTTGATGCATGATGTAAAACTGCAGATAAACACAAGTTGTCGGAGGAGTTATATCTCTAGCTCTCTTTGAAGAGCTCCCACCCAGAAAAACAGGCTGCCTCTCCGCTCCCTGCCACTGCTGCTGAGTGTCCACATAGATGATTACACTGTTGGACAATCTGGGGTGTGAGTCATTCTGGGACAAACTTCGATCTACATCAATAATGGAAACGATGTTTTATCAACCACCACCTGTGCTTAGTTCAGCAGAATTTAACTGATTCGTACATCATCCATCAATAAGTGTGTCTCCTTAAACAAATTAAACAAGACATATTTATTGCAAACTGTGCTTCCAAAAAAGTAAAGTGTACAAAAGTTAAACCATGAATACCACCACTCCACGCAGCTGCTCTCAGATATGTTTAAATCAACATTTAAAGCGCTTAACATCATTAAAGATCAATTTTCTCTTGCAGGCTTCTGTTGAAGTTGCCTCTAAAATATTGTACAACACTTCTCCCTGCTGGACATTTAAGGCTACTTCCCATAGGAGAGCTAACCATACAGACTGATAGACATGATACTCAAAGTGGTTTCTGACTCGGGGACCCCAGTTAAATTAGTTAATCCGTTTAACCACCTCAACCTATACATTTGAAAATACCCGAAATATAAGTTATAATGTGATATGTTTCCGGCCTAGTCTGCTATTAAAATATATAATCTAGGAAAACCTGGCACACAATATTTTCTGATGGGTGACCGGCAAAATACATCTTTTTTGGGGTCCTGCATGAACCACTTATATAGGCTACAACAATTTGGTAGTATATCAGACACATTTTGCAAGTAGCCTATAGTGGTGCTCAAACGTTTTCATGCAAGGACCTCTAAGTTAATGTGTATTTGGCTGCTCCCATCTCAAAAAATGGGGGTATATAATATGGTCTATATAGTATATGGTTCGTGTAATATGGTTCAGGCTATAATTATGTTTTGGCATCCAAAATTTAACACATCAGTCACAATTAAAAATATATTAATAATTGCGACCGACGGTCGCAGTTAACTATGGAATCCTTCATTTCCCGTCAGTGTGTTGGTTGAGTACCATCAGTGTGTTGGTCGGGCACCATATATGGTGCCCAGGTCTCGTGACATCATGTGACATCAATCAGGGATGGAGATGTGCATAAATGCGACCTGCTGTCCAGTTAAGCCCATATATGGAGATCCCTGATGTCATCAATATCGGCCAGCAACTCTACACCTGACCTCAAACCCCCATATATGGATCCTTCCCCATCCACCCTTCCTCTTCGATGTCTCCCTTTCCACTTATACCTGTCCATTCAAATGTCAAACTCTAGACGGGCCTCCACAAACCCTGTATACTCAAGAGAATGTCCCCGCTACCACCCTTAAGATCTCCATATACTGTATGGAGCTCATCTGTTCTGACATTCCATAATTATGTTGATCTGACCTCATTAAACCCTGTACACTCAAGACATGCTTATATGGCCAGTACAGAATTAATTCCATGTTGCGCCAGCGCTCGCCCAGCAGTCTGCCGTCAACGAGACGGATGTGTGCACGCGACCGCTTCTCGCCCTCAGGTGTCTTACTGCAATAGTTATTATTATTTCCCTGTTATTATTATTATTATTATTATTATTATTATTATTTAGTATAGCACTATGACAACAAGCCTACAGTATCGCTTTCAGCACAGCATAACACAATGTAAATTACAAGGTAAAAAATCCAGGAGTCTTTTGTTTCTCTCCACTCCCTGTCAACTAAAATGTAACCTTCAAAGACAACATCAGGTGCATCACTGCATCCTCCTAGGCTAGCTACTTCAATGGGTTCATCACATAGAGTTGGTTTGGTATCATCATAAATCTGGACAAGGAGTAAAGAATCCGTTTTGCTAACGTCCACTTGAGGGCGCTGTGACACCATTCTCCTAGCTCTTATCTCGCCAGGCTGTTACCAAAAGCGTTTCATGCATATTTATAATTCATAATTATTGTATTTGGACATGAGTCATGACATTGACCAAAGTCTGGACACACAGGCACGCACGCACGCACGCGCACACACACACACACCCTCGCACACACACACACACACACACACACACACACACACACACACACACACACACACACACACACACACACACACACACACACGCACACACACACACACACACACACACTTATAGCCTAATTTCTCGGTATGTTAATGTGGATAAAATATCTGCTGTGTATAATTTCTTAGTGGCTTAAACGTTTCTGATACAGTTTCTGAGTCATTAATGAGGACACAGGGCTACTGGGCTCAGTGCCAACTGTTACTGAATGAGGTTGGACATGTTGGGGCAATAGGGCATAGAAGTGGGCGTGGTTTTCTGGGACCACTGAAAAATCGCCCATTATTTTTTTCCCATAGAGATTTACAAATAATATTTATATCAATTCTAGACTTAAAAAAGTCTAGAATCCAGCCATCCAGGATCCTGGTGAATCATGACCATAAAACCTTTTGATTCCTGAAACCTTTGAAGTTTGAATAATTAATAATTATATGATATACTACATTTAATAAATACCCTTTGTTTAGCGCTTTTCATTTTTCTTTCTTCACAGAATCAAAGGTGTTATGGTCATGATTCACCAGGTTCCTTGGATGGCTTGATTATAGGCTTAAAATAATTGATTTCTGTAAATCTCTATGGGAAAAAATAAATTTCAGGGGGCCAGAAAACCATGCCCACTGCTATGCTCTATAGGCCTAGAACATGAATAAGTAGAATAACACATTGACTGTCAGCTTAAACGTAGAGTTTGCTGGAAATATCCTGCTGTAGTCAGGAGCCCAGATGAGCATCCATGCGAGGCCAACAAACAGATGAGAGATGGTTGTAAAAGTGTCAAGATAAGCACATGCATGGAGCCATCAGGTGGAAACCGTGAAACCAGCTGAGACACATTTGTTCCCACTGTGTGGCTTCCAGCACATTTATCTATGTGTGTTACATGATGTGCCGTGTGTGTGTGTGTGTGTGTGTGTGTGTGTGTGTGTGTGTGTGTGTGTGTGTGTGTGTGTGTGTGTGTGTGTGTGTGTGTGTGTGTGTGTGTGTGTGTGTTATCTTTAAGATTCTGGTTTTCTGACCAAAAGTATTACAATTGGAAATAATCCAGTAAAGTAAAAGTATGTACAAATTGTACTTAAGTACATTACTTGAGTAAATTGACTTAGTTACTTTACAACAATGCCTTTTGGGCTCCCTTTGACACAGCTGTAGCTGTTACTGCTAGCGCTAATAGTGTTCAGATCATACATTTATAGCAAAGAGCCTTGATGCCAAGAGATGCCAACTCATGCTGTGTCAACCGCAACTCAATCTGGGTGGGAACCCATCTGCAAAAAATGGAAACAGCGCCCTCTGCAACTAGATAGTGCTGCAGAAGCCTATCGTTGGTAGCCTGGTTAATAAACCAGACCGAATCAGCCGTTGGCAAAAAAAAATTGCCTACCGGCGGATTTTGGTCTGGAGAGGCTCAATTGTACGCCCATTTTCTACACACGAAAACGTGTGCGCCCAATAGGGACACGGTATGCAATATGGGCGGGCTTTGGTACAGTGACGTTCAATGCTTGAGACCTTTGACTGACAGTAGCTCTGACCAATTGCGTCAAAGAGAAAATGTTTCCCTGGAAATTAAATCCAAGCTGAGCCTCCCCAGACTAATATCCCGCGGATCCGTGCGATATTAGTCTGGTTTATTAACCAGGCTATATCGTTGGTGCCATTTTGGTCCGAACATACGTACGACTGTCGTATCACTGTGGCACATTTTCTGCACAAAATATAATTATTTGCTAGTGTGACAGGATGATCTGAATTATAGCCAACTATACGCCACCTGGGGAGTTGCGCCCCAGGAGATATTTACTAAGATATAATACTGAACACCCAGAGCACTTAAATGACACCTCCACACAGATTCGTTATACAATATATAGATATATAGGCAGGCAGAAATGTGTGTAACCAAAAGTACAAAAGGCTTTATTAAATGAATCCTTCAGCAAGTATGCAGTCGTTATAAAATTAACACATTTCATTATTCAACCATTAAACTAGATACAGTCAACAGGGATACAATTACAGGAGACTATAAAGTGCATAAGTACAGAGATCTCACATACAGGCCAGTACTTCACACTAGAAGGTATAGGCTGACAGTATCCTTTCTTTAGATCAGACGGGTTATTGTTGCATCCAAGTTAGCCATACCATAATATAGAATACACCATATATATGTATATTATGGTATAAGGCAATAGAACATAGAATACAATAATGTAGAAGAGAATGAGCCGAATTGAGGAAATCAAATAACAGAGGGTTACAATAAACCAAGCCCTCCAAGCAACCCAGGGAGAGAACTCCTCGTGCCGTGTGATTACTCTCTCACACGGTGATCATAAGTGGGAGGGTGTGAACTTAAGCCAAGGCACGTCACGACAGGCAGTATAATACGGGAGATGATGTTCTGTCCCAATTGTAAACCCCAGCAAAGCAGCAGGTGTGGTGTTGGCCCTAAAAGCACAAATGGCCGTATTAGAATAGTATTCAGCTACTACAGTTCGCCGAGGCTAGAACAGAGAGGCACAATGAAACTTACCGGCTTTAATGAGGCCAACGCATACGTCGTTGTGCTCACTGCGGCGGTGGCCAGGTAAGAGGACAACGGGGTGGCGTGGTGAAGTTTCACCGCACACCGGGCTCCAAAAGGAGTGAGTAGGTAGAGTCAGTAGCCCCGAGGCTAAAGAGACAAGAGTCGGTCAAGTTCAAGAACAACCAACAATAAATGCAGCTGATCGTTTAAACAGCAAGAGGAGGAACGTACCTGCATGGCTGTGCACATCAACAAGCTGTCACCCGATGGGGCAGCTTAGAATTCACCCTTCAGACATGCCGCCTTATAACGCTACCGTGCAAAGCAAAGCAAAGTTCTTTGTTTACCCAGGGAAGTGGACTAAGCCAAGGACTTGTTTACAGCCACACCCTGCTCATAGAACATTTCATGGTAGGGGTTCAATGCCTTGCTCAAGGGCACTTCAGCGGTGGTAATTTTAACGTGCCGGTCCGGGGATGCGAACTGGCGACATTCCGGTATCAAGACCGCTCCGCAAAACGTTCGGCCACCGCTGCCACTAATCAAACCACTAATCAGTGGGAGGAGGGTGGCTGTGATACGAATCCATCCACCAACAGGGGTGGGAGATGGGCCGTGTCATCGCACGTCCATCCTGCAACACTAGCAAATTTGGAGTGTACTCACTGAAGCCTACTGTAGAAGCGGAGCAATTTCCTAGTAGTAATAGGCCTAAAGTCAATACCTGAAAACAACAATCACACACCCAGAGTTACTTGAGCTTGGTATATTTGAAGTAGGCCTATGTTGCAGCGGAGCTGACAAACAACCAACAAGCATACAAAGTAAACTGACTGCTCTCAAGGAACGTAACCCAGGGCTGCCATGTCTCACCCTTTGAGTGTGACAGTCACGCAATGTAACCCTTTACCACGCACCACGCCACACATGCCATTTCACACGCATTATAAATAACAATTTTCTCCGCGGCTCCGCCGCGTAATAACGCGCGCTCATACAAACGGTAAAATAGCCGATCTGCATGCAGCGCTGATAGCAGTAGGAGGGTAAACAGTGGACCAAATCATCGGCAGGGTCCCTGACTGTGACGCATGGCATGGAAATGAGCCATGCGGAGTTTAACATCGCTTCGAAATATTTTTCATGGAAGACAATATAGCCCCCACAAGTTACAACAAGTGAGTAAGTGTCAAAGTGACCTGTGACTATCTCTCTTCTATACTGGTGTGTGGCGTCTCTTGCGAAGTTGCGTGATATGAGGAAGTGGAACGGTGCCAGTAGCCCGTGCACATTATAGGGACAAAGTCGTGTGTGTGTGTGTGTGTGTGTGTGTGTGTGTGTGTGTGTGTGTGAAGTGAAGGGGGAGGGGGAGGGGCTGCATCGCGACTTGTTTCTGTTCAGAGAGAGAGAGAGCCCACAGATGTGTTTGAACTAAGAAAATGTAAAATTGGGCATTTTCCCCACATTCCAGTTTTCTGAATTTTTATTTCACAACATATTCCCCAATTTCCACTGAGATTATGGGGTGAATGAATGTGAATGAATGAATCTCTTTCTGTCATAGTGACATTGTCCTGCATCAGATCATGTCCAAATCAGGTTCTCCAATCTCCAGTAGCCTCTTCAGTTTTTTGAAGATTTTTTGAGTGGTGCAACCACTGACCACTCCCTTACGGAGCTATGTGTGTGGCTGGCTGGGTCTGAGCACTATGTGTGTGGCTTGCTGGCTGGCTGGGTGGGTCTGAGCATACATAGATAGATAGATGATAGATAGATAGATAGATAGATAGATATCTTTTTCATTTCTACTTTAAGCATGAGGAGGCTGTCAGTGCAGGGAGAGCAGCTGGCATGGAGGTGAAGACATCAGTGTTAAGGTTAAATATCAACGTTAAAACGGGCCAAATCGACATTAAAAAGGCAAAAAAAAATGCCGCCGCTGAACGCATTAAGACACTAGAGTCTCACTCTTGACATTTTCGGAAATATGGCAGCCCTGCGTAACCTATTAAGTAAACTATGATTAAAGTAAACCTAACCTTATTCCTACCCTTAACCTCAGTAAAACAGTGCCAAAAGCTAACCCTATTCTTAAACTTAAACCCAGTAAAACTATGTGTAACCTTCTCAGTAATGTCTGTCTGTCTGTCTGTCTGTCTGTCTGTCTGTCTGTCTGTCTGTCAGTCAGACCAAACAGTCAGAGCAAACCGTCTCAAACCTGCCATGTGTGTCTCTGAGCCGGAGGTGTAACCCGTTGAAGGGCAATTCGATCGGACCAACATAGCAAAACTGGCCTTGTCTGAGGTTACCCTCGTAAATAAGCGAGTTGCGCCTCAGTGAGAATCCTTTGGTCTGAAGCTCTGAACGCATCAAAGTGAACAGCTGTGCCCAGCTGGGGAGCTCAGAGACAGGGAGGCGGAGTTACAACTTGATGCTTGTCTATGGCAGCTTGTTTGTAAAAGAGTTATACATTTTAGGTAATAAATGGCCCATATAGTTGCTCAATGTTGATCAATTTCACACCTTTGTAGGTTTAAAACGTTGTTATCAATATTTGCTACTTCCATACAGTAGTCCTGTTATGTGTTGTCGAGTGTATACTCCACACCTACCAAAGAGACTGGTTTGGAGTACACACTCGATGCCACATAAAAAGAGCACAGTGTCTGATTGTAATAGTTCAGCAGCGAATCGTCAAAGTTGAGCTTTAATGGCTCGCCCCGGTCACATTGGGGAAAGCAATTGGTTGCTCCTCTCCATAGACTTCGCATGAAACCTCTCCAGCATTCTCAGAAGGTGGCAACTAAATGATGCTTTGTAATTCAACGCACCTATCCTGCAATTACTTAGTTTCATGTGATGAACAGGTTGCGGTTTTCAAACTGAGAACGCTTTGCAATGGGAACAGCCTCTCTCTAACCCTGCTGTGCTCACACCATCAGCTAGATTAATTTTCAATATGCACTGGGAGAGGAAGAGAAAAAAATGGGTGGGGGAAGGAAACATAAAGGAAGGTCCATCAAAGAAAGTGATATGACTGGCATAAAAGAAAAGAAAACAATGCTCTGCCAGTCTGCCATTAACTGTAGATTCAAGATTCAAAAGGGTTTATTTGTCACACGTATTATTTCATACAGGTTAATGGCATGCTCCGACCGCAAGACTGTGCTAACAACAATACATTTAACAACAAGAATAAGTTAGTAGTGATAATAAAGAATGCAATAAAAATAAATAATGTGATGCGATGAAAACTAGCTGACACCAACTCTGGAGTACTGGACCGCTGCCCTTCACTCCCTCCTAGTCCTATCCAGAGCAATGCAATGTTGCTAGCTCTGCTCTCACACTGCAGTGTCTACAGGGGCGTAACTACCGTGACGCAGACAACGCGACTGCGTGGGGGCCCAGAGGCAAGGGGGGCACACGGCCGCCCACCCGTGCTGTCTGTAAAATAAAATCATAAAAACATACAGAGATGCAATGACTGTTGAGTTGAACAAAGTTTGGCGGAGCCTGGTGGTGGCTGCTGCTATAGCACACACAGCAACCATACCATATGCATTAGGCACACGTGTGATATGGCCCGCCTCCCTAACAGCTCTGTTAGAGAGTAGGGCTGTAGGCTAATAACGTGAAGGAAGTCTGAAGTGTCTGTGGCGAGTGTGCATGCAGTGGGCTTTCTCAGTCTCGAGTCCCGACAGCCAGGTAGGTGCACAAATCACAACTACAACTGTACAGTGCCCCGCTGTTTATAAACCCACACACAGTTTGGACTTGTTTTTACAGGCTGCTGTACATTGCGCCGCTCAGCCGCTGCGCTGTTTATAAGCCAAAAAGAGTCTGTTTTAGCTATTTTCACTGGCGATCGCGGGGGGGGGGGGGGGGGGGTTGCTGTCGGGGGCACTCCCTGATCAGCCTGCGTCGGGGCCCACTGACATCTAGTTACGCCACTGAGTGTCTACATACTGTAAGTGATGTGCCTCTTTCTCCTCCTATGGCTGTGCCTTGGGTTGGCTCCCACAGTGTCAGTTCACTTACCATCAGTTCCGGTTGCCGGACACAATATGCCCAACCTCCCTTGCTCTTCTCTCCCCCTGACCTTGTCCATGACCCTGCACATTTCTGATGCGGTTCGCCCATTTGACATCAAGTGCCATTCATAGCATTCTTGTGTAGACGCCATCCAGGGGCTGGCTTTTCCGGCTGTACTGCGAGCATCTATGTCTCGGTCCCATATACAGCAGTACTGACTTGACTCACAGCCACCTTTTGAGATCCGCGGCCCGCGGCATCATTTCCGTCTGGCCTAGTATGAAATTCGGCACATACACCTGTATCTGATAGGCTGACAGGCCCTCTCTGCCTATCAGCTGGCTGAGAGGGCGTCTCACGCTCTTGCGTGCGTTGCAACAGACAGCGTGGCTGTACACCATGGCAACGCACTCACTATAACGGGGGTTACCTACTGAGATCCCACCATACATACATGCATACATGCATACATACATAGACATCTATAGATAGATGATTACTGAACTGAAACATGAAATGTGTGATGAACACATCCCTATAGTGCTTTTCGTTCTATCGGTCATTCACTCATACTCACAGTGGATCCTTTTCACAGCTGCCATAGTGCCATTTTCAGGTAAACACAGCTGAGGGTAATAACATTGTGTTTTTTTTGTGTGGCCGTGCCCGTTTTTTACCTGTCAAAATGGCCTGTCTGACTGAAGGCCAAGGAATGAGGAGGACACCTCATTCCCTCACTAATCTTAAATTGTCTACAGTGTATCCCCCCCAGACCCCATGACCCCGCTGAGCATCTGTTTATTGTGACACTGTGACAGCCAGGGAAGATATCTGATATAGAGCCACAGGCCCCCAGGGAGACGCCATTCCACCGCAGACTGCTGGTATCACCGACAGCAACACAGCCCGCTACTCATCACTCACGGCACACTATCCCAGTACACTGCGTTAGTATAATATACTTTACACTCTACTATACCATCTTAGTATAATAGTATACCATACACACCACACTACACCATAATAGTATACTTTACTGTAATGCAACTATACCATATACAGTAATAGTATAGTGTACTTACACTACACTACAGAATAATAGTATACTTTGCTGTAATGAAACTATTATATCCTAGTATACAGTAATAGTATATTGTACTTACACTACAGTATAATATTTATGCTGTAAACTGAACTTAGTAAGTAAGTACATTTTATTTATAGGGACCTTATAGGGGACCTTTCGAAACAGTGCTGTACAGTGGTCAACAAGGTAAAACAATCATAATAAGGGCAAAAACTAAAACAGAAAAGAAAAACAATGAAGTGCAAATATATCAAGTAAAACAAATCATAAGATAAAATGCTTGCGAAATAAGTACGTTTTTAACAAGTTCTTAAAACCGTCGACAGGGAAGGGCGTTCCACAAAGTGGGAGCAACCACTGCAAATGCTCGGCCCCACTTAGTTTTAAGTTTGGTTGCAGGGATAATCAGAAGGCCTTTATCAGATGACCTGAGAGATCTCGTATTTGGCTTTGGATGCAGTAGTTCGGAGATGTATAGTAGAGCCAGCCCGTGTAATGGCTTATATATTATTAGAAGAATTTTGAATGGAGTGCAGCAAGCACTGGTGTAATGTGAGATCTGCAGTTTGTGTTTGTGAGAATCCTGGCAGCTGTATTCTGTGCTATTTGACTGTAGTTTATGAATTGAGGAGGAGCTGAGGGTGGTGTAGACTAGGTCATTACAATAATCAATAAGACAATGGTCTTGGGAAGTGAGGATTGGTTTGATTTTTGAAATGTTGCGTAGGTGAAAGAAACAGGACTGGGTGACCTTCTTTACATGTGATTCAAGGTTCATGCGGTTGTCAAAAAGGAAAGAAAGGCCCAGGCCGTAGCGTAACGGTCTGGGCACCGGACTGGTGATCCAGTCGCGGTGTGCCGCGGGTTCGACTCCCGGACCCGACACGGCCTTTACCGCATGTCATCCCCCCATCTCTCTCCCGTTTCCTGTCAGCCTACTTTCTATCCCTTAAAAAACCAATAAAGGCGTAAGCCGCAAAAAAATATCTTAAAAAAAAATAAAAAAAAAAAGGAAAGAAAGCCGAATAGCGTTGGCATTGGCAATACTTTCAGGGCCTATGACTAAGATCTCTGTTTTGTTGGCATTGAGCTGTAGGATTGTATTGTAGTGTATTGCTGTGAGACAGTCACATAGGACAGTGAGTTATTGATGTATTTTTGCTTGAGAGAAAAGTATAGCTGGGTGTCATCAGCGTAACAATGATAGGCGACTATTTATCAAAGCACAAAGGGGTAGCATATAAAGAGAGAAGAGGACTGGACCTAGAATGGAACCCTGGGGAACCCCACATCATGTCAAGGGAGCGGAGGACGAGACATAGCTGTCAGCGGCGACAGCGACGCATTGTCAAATATTACCTAAGAAAGGGGCACATATTTTGAAAATAGCTGCAAGCTCACAATGCCACATGAGTTGACACGTTGTGACTTTGCTATTTATTTTATCCATGGAACCAAGTCAAACTAAATCTAACGCCTCAAATCCTAATTCCAAGTGCTTGTCATAATATGATTATTTGTGGGGGGGAGGGGGGGGGGGGGTCACAGCCTGTAAACTACCAGGCCAATAGTGAGTAGGGAGAGCATTCAGTACACAGTGTACGAGTGTAGTGGCATCAGGAATACGAGTGGCATACAATAGGCTCCCGTATCCCTGCATGCGGAACACTTGGTGTTCATAATGGGAGAAGTTGAGGAGGAGTTGTGAAGCTAAATGAAACAACATATTGTTTCTGAATAGAGGTGGTAGAACCGCACTCGGAGATGCGTTGCTATGCAACTGGGATTTAAAAAACACATGTGGCAGCAGCAATACCACATTTTAAAGACTATGCAGTCTTGTGGCCATGGAAGTGAGGCCTGCTAACGATGATGAACACTGGTGTAGCCTTCTTGTCAGCTGCCCTCAATAAGGTTGTCAGAGGATTCAGTGGCACAGTATAAATGGTAAATGGTGCATTTATATAGCGCCTTTATCCAACATTACATTCACCCATTCACACACACATTCATACACTGATTGCGGCGGAAGCCATGCAAGGCACCAACCAGCACATCGAGAGCAATTTGGGGTTCAGTGTCTTGCCCAAGGACACTTCGACATGTAGACAGCAGGAGCCGGGATTTGAACCGCCGACCCATGGATCGACCTGCTCTACCTCTTGAGCCACAGTCGCCCCTGTGTATGAGTCCTGGTGGTTACTGTATATGACTTGATGGCACATACCATCATAGCCACAGATACAAATATCAACTTGCAGCTGTAAAAATCCATCAACGTGATTTATTAGCTGAATTTTCAGGAGACAAATTCCTAGCTAGGAGACACAGGGATGTTTTGTGCCTTGTAGAAAAAAAAATGATTTTTTTTCTTTTCCCTGCAGTGTCTGCATGCTTTCTGATTAAGTAGTTTCACAAACAACTGACTTGGCTTGTGAATGTTAATTCAGCAGGATATAGCTAAGAATAGAATAAATATTTTTCCCATGCACAGTGTGACTTCTCCAGGATTCATCCGTAGTTATTTCAAAATATAATACCACCTCCACCATAACATACCATTCGACCCATTGCAATTAACAACCTCTTAAATCCACACTAATATTCCAACAGCGTACTGCATGTGAATATAATATTCAACATAGAGTGGTTTCACGGATTGCATGGATTGGTCATCATCAATTCCCTCTGACCAATACGACTCCGTTTTATCACCCTTTGAGTGATGGCTCATTGACGCACTTCCTCCTGACCTCTAATGTATCTGTGAATGTTGCATTTCAAAACCAACCCCACAATGGAAATATATTTCTAAGGAGCAGTTGGAGCAGCTCCAAGTGTCCCAGCTGTCTCTTTCATTTTGATAGCATAATATAATAAATGCCTTTTTTGATCCCTGTATAGGGAAAATCAGGTGTCATTTTGTCAAGGTTGTCCAGTATTCACTTGTGTTTTGAATAGAATGTGACACACTTTTTTACCCAAAGAAGAAATGCATACATTTTAAAACACACAGTTTATTAAAAAGCTTGTGTGTGCGTGTGCGTGTGTGTGTGTGTGTGTGTGTGTGTGTGTGTGCGTGCGTGCACGTGCACGTGCGTGGGCCTACTTGGTTGCGTGTGGCGAACGGGGGGATGAGAGTGTGACGTGACGAATGGCGCCAGCGGTCTCATAAATACCCATCATCCATCTCCAACATCAACACTGACCTGAGAAATAATCAGTTCACCCATTCTGACCTGAGATCAGATTCATACGAGGTTTCCACTGGACACACACTGGTCTGATGAACCCATTCTGACCTGAGATCAGATTCTAAAAATGTCAGTCGTTCTTCGATTTTTCAAAAATAGCAGACCTACAAGCTCGTATCGCGCCACTCGGTGGCGCGATATGAGCTTGTAGATCTGCTATTTTTCAATAGCTAAAGCATAACATGATGCCAACACCAAAATGGGTGCCCGGTCAGAATGGGTTAAATATGTTACTGAACTTTTATTTTTCCTCTCTCTCTCTCACTTTGCCGGCCTCCCTCTCTCCATTAGGTCCTCCTTATAGGTCATCAAGTGCTGGCCTCCTCGAGGTGCCAAAGATGAATTAAGCAGCTTTCTGCTTCTATGGAGCCAATGGCCTGAAACAAGCTCCCATTACACACAGACAGGCAACGACCATAGCTTTAAAAGCCAGCGCAAGACCAACGTTTTTACTCTTGCTTTTAGTTGATTCCATTTTCTTTTTGTTTTGTTCCTGCTACTTTCTTGTATTGTTTAAATGTTTTATCTCGCCTCCTTTTAATTAATTCTTGATCATGTTTTTGATCTTATCGTTTTTAATCTTGATTAATATAGTGTTATTTTCCTTTTGTTGATCCTTTTTTTAATGTAAAGCACTTTGGTCTGCATTTATGTCATGAATGGTGCTATATAAATTAATGTTTATTATTATTCCTCTTGCTCTGCCTTCCCTCACTAAAACCTCTCTCTCTCTCTCTCTCTCTCTCTCTCTCTCTCTCTCTCTCTCCCTCTCCAATTTACAATTTACAATTTAGGCATTTAGCAGACGCTCTTAATCCAGAGCGACTTACATTTAAGCAAGAACAAAAGCATGGGAATACATCACATAAAAGCATTTATCAATATCATGAAACATGAGTAAGCTAAGAAAGTAACAGTGGAATATCTATATAATGAAACTATACATACACTATACATATAAACTATACATATTTACTACTATGCTATACATATGTACTATGGCGTGCTATGACTATATACAATACAATTATAGTGCTGTCTACATAACATGCTATAAGTCTGTGTCAAATGCTATCTAAGCCAACAGAAATGCTATCTAAGGGGTTAGGGTAAGTGCTATGGGCCATGATGGAGTCTGAAAAGGTGGGTTTTCAGGCTACGGCGGAAGATTGGGAGTGATGCTGCAGTTCTGACTGCAATGGGAAGTGCATTCCACAGTTTTGGAGCCAGAAGGGAGAAGAGTTTGGGACGTGTGGAGCGTTGTCCCGGCGTTTTTAGTGAGGGTACTTCCAGTTTCCCTGCGTTGGCTGATCTGAGTGCGCGGGAGGGTTTGTAGGGTTCAATCATACTTGTAAGATATGGGGGAGCCATACCTTTGGTTGCTTTGAATGCCAGCATCAGAGTTTTGTATTCTGTGCGGGCAGCGACCGGGAGCCAGTGGAGGGAGCGGAGCAGGGGGGAGACATGTGAGAATTTTGGCTGGTTGAAGACCAAGCGAGCTGCTGCATTTTGGATCAGCTGGAGAGGCTTAAGTGCACATGCTGGTAGGCCAGCAAGGAGGGAGTTACAATAGTCGAGTTTTGACAAGACTGTTGTCTGGATTAGGAGCTGGGCTGATTCCTCTCTCTCTCTCTCTCTCTCTCTCTCTCTGTTCAAATGAAACTGCACTTCATCCTCCTCCACTCTGTCATGTTCTCATTCGCTCATTTTATCCTCTCCCTCTAACGTTCTCCTTCCCCACCTGATGTAAGATCACTTCCTCCATCTCTCTCTGCTTCTCATAATCTTGCTCCGTAGATACTAACTATACTGTACATGTCCACCACTAATATTGATATACATTTTAGGAATAGGACTCACAAAGTTGTGAATATAAAAATGCCTAAATCTCCGATACCTCCGCACGTGGGAACATTTATGACACAAGTAGATTAATAGAAATGTTGTATTTTGAACGTGCCATTTCACAGCGTGATAAATAAGAGCTGCCTGTCTCCTGCTGGTTATGCAGATGGTATGTAACAACCATATCGAAGAATGTGCACCCTAAGTAATTAATCTAGTTATGTCCTAAGAGTTTTGAAAAACACGTGTTGCTATATAAATTATATATAGACAAAATCACCCATTCAATCCCGGATTGAATATCCCGATGTTCCCAGATAGTGCACAGATAGACATTTTGTATCCAATCGAAGTTAATCCATTTTGGGTGGGAACCCCTTTTGGTGTTTTAAACATTATGTTATAATTTAGCTATTGAAAAATAGCAGACCTACAAGCTCATAGCGCGCCACCGAGTGGCGCGCTATGAGCTTGTAGGTCTGCTATTTTTGAAAAATCGTGAACATATTTATTTCAGAAAACTGGAGGATTTAGAAGATTTTTTTTTTTAATTTCGAGGTCAGACCTATAAATGGGTTAAAGGTCACTCATTGTTCTCCCAGACAGTGATAGTGGCCACAATGCAGGAAGCATACTGTACCTGTATGTTTCCCTATTCATCACGCTCCTCATACACTTGTTGTCAGTGTCCAGGATGGAACCCAGAACCTTGTCAATTCAGCAACAAGCAGATCTCTACTGACGGACGGGGCACCTGCAGGACAGAGAGGGACAGAGAGAGATGAATTGAATACATACTGTAGGACCAAAAAGAAACAGGTCTGCAGGACCTTTGTTATTTTGTAATCTTTCTAGCCTTATAATGTCAGCCTTATCATGCTGTTTACATTTCATCAGATTGAGACAGAGAGAGAGAGAATGACAGAGCGAGACAGAGAGAGAGAGGGGGTAGTGGGTATTCAACAGTCTGAGCAGTGACCAAGTATTTGTGGGAATATATCACCAGATTTCCAGATTTTACTGGCCACATTCTTCGAGTCTCCTCAGGCACAACACTGTAATGCAACAATCATTCTCACATCAGAAACTTGTGTCATCATCTCTGCGATATTGTCTAATATCATCATAGAAACGAACCCTGATGGATTGAGAGTAAAAACGTGAGGCAGAGTCTGTGCCAGATCTGAAGTCAGCCGGGGTCGTCTGTCACCGTAAAACGTTAAGATGAACGACTGTTTGGCGCGACCATTGCCTGACAAAGAACAGTTTGAAGCTGTAAGATATGCAGAACAGATGTATTTCTTTGGTACTGCAATCAAAAATGTATACCTCATACTTCTCCTCAACCAGAAAGCCATTTGAAATTCATTACAGGGATAGTTTACGTCTGACCCTGAAGCTCTACAAATAGCTGAAAATCTGAACTGGAAAAATATGGAGAACATAAAATTATGATGTATCTAGAATACCACAAGGGATTTGCTTTAGTCCAAAAATCATTGCATTCTGAGAGACTTCTGTCTTTTCTCATAAGAAAGTATGATACAGTTTTGTAATTTTGACCGCTACAAACCCCCTATAGCTATAAACGGCAAATTCTCCCTGCTAGAGTTTCTTGATACTGCCGACCATCAGAATCGTTCAGCACTCATTCATTTCTATTAATATTCTATTATTCCAACAGTGGGATGCATTCTGCTGTTTGTCAGCTGGCGTGCATGTAGGGAGCATTACCATTTGTCAAACAGGGGCATGGAGGAGGTACATAAAAAGTGCATTAGCGTTAGCACATATTTTCTCGGTGCAAATGGAATAATTGATTAGATCCATATATCACTGGGATTAAGGGTCAAGCACAGGCCTGGGAGCCTGACAGGGCCGGACAGGGTGATAATAAGAGTCTGACCATCCTGAAAGGAGGCGGTTCTGTTTAGTATTCATATAAATGTGCCCAGAGTAACTCGTGATCTATCTGTGGCTGAAATTATATGAAATTGATTTCCTTTTTTTTGTTAATTAGATTGCAACATGCCGCCAAGGCAGCTGTGTTGTTGTCCCCCGACCTTGCAGTTTTCTGGTATTTAGAGGTGTAACGTTTTAATAGGGAATGAAGGAAAGCACTGTTTTAATAAGGAATGAATATAAGTGCTTTTTTAAGATTATCTAACTCTTTTGAAGTAAACATTTATAATGATAAAACCCATAGTGACATACATATCAGCACTAATTAGTATTCGGTGTCATTTCTCACTTTACTTTGCAGTTGTTCTGTCCCCTGTACCATGTTGATCTGTATTGTATTGTATTGTGTATGGTCATGGTGTTGGCTGCCTGCACATATGCACACATGGCATCAACGCATGGTGTTGTGTGCAGGCGCCCCACACTTTGTCTTTCTTTTATCTGTATTGTATTGTGTTTTTGTATGGACGTGGTGTTGGCTGCCTGCACATATGCACACATGGCATCAACGCATGGTGTTGTGGGCAGGCGCCCTACACTCTGTCTTTCTTTTATCATTCACTTTTTAAGAGCCTGCCCAGGGACTACAGATGAAATTTAGCTTTGGCTAACTCTGGCCCATTTACATTGATGTGAAAACTGACATGAGCAATGACAATGAGCTTTGTCCCTGTCAAATAAATAAATAAATAAAATACTCACTCACAAAGTCATACAATCAATCTTCCTGAATCAGATATTGACCCTATACTAATACTATAATAGCTTAGTGTGGACAGTTACCTCGCATCCTGTGTAGATGTCATAGAAAGGGTCAATCACTGCCCGGGATCTAGAAAAGGCGATAATAGGAATATGATGAGGGATAGAAACAGAAGATTAGAATGTGCTCTATGAATAGTGTAGGTGCACACAGTATGTATTCCTTTATACTGTCTCTGGCAGGCTGGATGACACCATGTCTGAGGTTGGTGTTAGCCACCTACGTGGCCGGTTAAGACGACTGAGGTTAGTGTTAGCCACCTATTGGCCAGTTAAGACCGGCCACGTAGGTCGCTAACCTCAGTGACTGAGGTTAGGGTTAGCGACCTACGTGGCCGGTTAAGACTGAGGTTAGGGGGTTAGGGTTTGGGATAGTGTTAGTAATCGGTCGGTCTAATGGATCGGTCGGAAACAATGACATGTGTGTGTCAGTGTGTCTGTGAGCAGCTAATCTCTGGCACTGATTGGTGTGAAATTGTGAATCTTGTGCATGCACACTCCTAGTAGGCAAAAGAACAACCCTGAATGTTTAGAATCTTTGTGTTGTGTTGTATTGTATTGTGTTGTGTTGCCATACACTCCAGTAGCCTTCACAGGGTTGTTGCCCAGCAACTGCATATTCTGAACTAGTTGAGAGTGTTCATGTGAGATGCTGACAGGTGTGTTGGTCCTCTCTACTCGACGATTATTTCACTGCAACCTGTTCAAACTAGATAACACAATTCTGTGTTAAAGCAGGGTGTGTGTGTGTGTGTGTGTGTGTGTGTGTGTGTGTGTGTGTGTGTGTGTGTGTGTGTGTGCGCATGCGTGCGTGCGTGCGCAGTAGGAGTATAAAACAGTAGTTCGACATCAACTGAAGCATTCAAGAATACAGTTGTTTATTATAAATACAATGTCTTGTGTGTCTAATGGACGAGCTTGGTAACTTAACGATAACAATGACCCCTGCATGTGTCATCTATCCTGTGCTCATGGGTTAGTTGACCCCTGAGTGTGTCATCTCTCTCTCCTGGTGCTCAATGCCAGAGGAAGATGTTTGCATGGCCTCTTCCCCCGCCCATGCTTATTTCCATAGCAACCGTATCTCAGAGGCTGCTGGAGTGTGTCTTTGAACACAAGAGCGGCGAGGCTCTCCACTGTCACCGTTTGATCCAAAAGGCATTGAAACCACTTTTTTCAGAAGCTTTAGTCTGAAACAGATTATCAACACCGTCGACAACACCACGTCGTAGAGCCACCATATCAGTGGTTCTCAAAATGGGGCTGCATGGGGAACCCAAAGTCGACCTTGAGGTGGTTCCAGGGGGTCCCCAGAAAAACCGAGCCGAGCTGAAGGACCGGTCGCCCATGGTACGTATAGGTTGGTCATGACTCATGGGAGGTTTGAGAAGTTAGAGCAGAGAGTGCCTTGCCTGAAATATTTTCAGATGGGGGTATGCGGCCAAATACATATTAATTTGGGGCTTTGTGAACCACTGTCTCTCCCATGGATTCGCACGGAGGCTGCCCCGGGCCCCGTTAGGGCTGCCACTATCAATTACTTTCTTAGTGATTATCCTATCGATTACTTTTTTCATACGTTATATTTCTTTGCTGTCGGGGAGAAACCACCTTCAAAATGTGAATTTTTCAGGAATTGTTTTTTTTATTATTTAGGAAATCCTTAAATGTTTAAAACAAAGCAATACTGCCTCATCAAAGTTGGTATTGTGACTCAATTACTTGCATGAGAGGGGAGAGGTGGTGGATGTTTGAGACAGTTTGAGGGTCCAATGGAGTTAAGAGGTTTTGTCCGAAGGGCTTTTTAATACTTTAATAGTTTGATATGTCTTTAACCAACACAAAGGGTGTTCAATTCAGTAGTATTGATTTATGGGAGAAAAAAAAATATATATCCAAAATTGAGTTAAGTGGTTTTCCTCCCGACAGCGACAATTTGTTATACAGTAGGCCTATCAACATATCATTTTATACTTCACTGTATCCGCCCCTGTATAGTGGCTGTACATTCTAAGAGCTGTATAGTCAGACAGTAACCTAAACGACCTAGGATGTGATCTTTAGGTTTAGATCAACACTGAGCTGTATGCACAGCCTTCAGTGAACAACAGGGGGCAGTAGAGACTAACATCTTCCCTTTTTCCAGTAAATTCCAATAGTAAGAAATATATACTTCACAGAGGCGTGTTTAAAAATGTGTCCCTGAGATTGACTATTACATGTTAGATAGATATATTCTCTGTGTGTGTGTGTGTGTGTGTGTGTGTGTGTGTGTGTGTGTGTGTGTGTGTGTGTGTGTGTGTGTGTGTGTGTGTGTGTGTGTGTGTGTGTGTGTGTGTGTGTGTGTGTGTATATGTGTGTGTGTGTGAGCTAAATCTCAGAAACCATCGTCATCTAGCCCTGCTGGTTTACGATCAGATCCCACTACAGACATACTATCCTACTGTCCTATACTATGTCCTACTGTCCATCTCTCCCACACTGTCTCACGCTCAGCTTTCACTGTCTCTCCTACACTGTCCCCCCTCGCTTACAGTACGTCTAACCAACGTAAGCACCCCCGCCTCACAGTCTGTCCTCTCAGTCTCCCTCTCACCTTTGCTACTGCTGTTTCTATTAAAAACAAAATCACACTGGTGTGAAATGAGGGGCGCTCTTATCGTCACACATCATCACATCCCGGGCCGATCACTTTTGGCGTCCTCACTTTATATCCTCAAATTCCGTGCTCAGCCAATCAAATCATCGCTATGGGGTACACACAAACACACACAGCTGGGCATAGGAGGGGCTAGCACCCCTCAAGAATACTAAGCAAAAAAACAAACAAACAAACAAACAGTTAATATTAAGCACACCGCTTAAAATGTTGTTGGTGTATTTCTCACGAGGGAGAAAAACCCCATATTTGGCTGCTTTTCTTTTGGAAAAACAACGGATAGAGCCGCTCTGTGGACCTTGAGTGCTTGGAGCTCTCATGCAGCGGCCTGGGGGCGTGGAGGACTTTTGTTTTAATATCTCCACTCTGGAATTCCCTCTCTGAGGAAATATCAGGGGTCCAACAGCAGATGGCTCACTGTGCGTTCGCACGCTCAGAACCAGGGGTTGGGTCCTTTTGATCTAAATGAAAACACCGGAGGCTCAAGGCAGGCAGCTAGCTAGAGTATATATCACACACGGACACAGAGAGACCTACGGTACATGACATCATAGCTGTGTTGCAGGGAAAGTTCTCCATAAAACTGCCACTCAAATCCCTCTCATGCTGTCACTCCCCCGGTATCAAAATCCATCAATCAAAAGCATAAAGGCTTTAAAAATAACACATTCCTATGTCATCATGGCATGACCATTACATTACACCTTAACCATGCAATATAGTTCCGGATCTCACCATGAGACGCTTCTCAGCTGTATAGGCCTACTCTCGCAGGCAGGCAGGGCAGGCAGGCAGGCAGGCAGTCTCCCTCTCACCTTTGCTACTGCTGTTTCTATTAAAATCAAAATCACACTCGTGTGAAATGAGGGGCGCGTATCATCACACATCGTCACATTCCGGGCCGATCACTTTTGGCGTCCTCACTTTATATCCTCAAATTCCGTGCTCAGCCAATCAAATCATCGCTATGGGGTACACACAAACACACAAAGCTGGGCATAGGAGGGGCTAGCACCCCTCACTCAGCAAAAAACAAACAAACAAAAAATCAGTTAATATTAAGCACACCGCTTAAAATGTTGTTGATGTATTTCTCACCATGAGACGCTTCTCAGCTGTATAGGCCTACTCTCACAGGCAGGCAGGCAGGCAGGCAGGCAGGCAGACAGACAGACAGAGTAGCCTACCTGTCCCCATCACCAACAGGATCCCCCCCACCCCACCCCCCCCCCACACACACACACACACACACACACACACACACACACACACACACACACACACACACACACACACAGCCCTGCGGTGCCTACCTTCTGTCGATCAGAGATGTCGACGTGCAACGGGAGGGAATGCCATGGCCCGTTGCCTTGATCCATGTCTCTGCCTTCAGTGCCTTGGCATCGCCACGGCGACCGGTTTGGCGGTCTCTATAGGTGGAAATCCGCAGCGAGCAGGTTGCCAAACACAGTGTCTGACTCCAGTCCAACAGCACACCGCGGGCTTCCTGCCGCACAGTGCATGATCTGTAACGGAATCGGAGTTCATGTTCAATGTGAGAAGACTCAATGATTCACCTAGCTTGTAGAGTAAACGAGCGGCACGCTGCTACAGTGACACGTTGCCCTTAAAACCCATTCTGAACGGGCACCCGTTTTGGGGTTAGCATCATGATATGCTTTAGCTATTGAAAAATAGCAGATCTACAAGCTCATATCGCGCCACCGAGTGGCGCGATACGAGCTTGTAGGTCTGCTATTTTTGAAAAATCGAAGAGCGACTGACATTTTTAGAATCTGATCTCAGGTCAGAATGGGTTTAATCAGACCAGTGTGTGTCCATTGGAAACCTCGTATGAATCTGATCTCAGGTCAGAATGGGTTAAGGACTTGAACCCCAGCATCCTCACTCTTGGGGGAACATTAGCCAATGTAGACAGACAAAAGCGGGCCAGAACCGACTCGGGTTTACTAAGTCTAGAGACTTAAGTGGCTCAGCCCTATACTTTGTCGTACTAGAAATTGTGAACATAACTCAACTCAATGCATCATATTTTCACTATAAAAATAAACAAAAGTCACCTTCGAACATTTCCACCTATAATGACATGCCCAGAACAGGGATGCCATGGGTCAATGCGGCTAACGACAAGTAGCCGTGGTGGGAAAAGTACTCAATTGTTTTACTTAAGTAAAAGTACCAATACTGCAATTTAGAACTACTCCTTTACAAGTAAAAGTACGGAATTGAAAATGTACTTGAGTAAAAGTGCAAAAGTATCGGCATCAAAATGTACTTAAAGTACTAAAAGTAAAAGTACTCATATTGCAGAATGTCCCACTTCACAAGTTCAAAATGTGTACAAAGTCTATTGAAAATAGCCGATCTACAAGTTCACAATGCGTCAAATGGCCAAAATGTATTGGGTTGAAGTGGTTAATTTATGTTTTCTAATCAAAATTAAAATCGCCAAAGTAACTAAAGTAACTAAAGTTTTCAAATAATTGTAGTGGAGTAAAAGTACAAATGTTGGCTCTGAGATGTAGTGGAGTAGAAGTAAAAGTACTGGAAATTGGAAATACTCAAGTAAAGCACAAATACCTCAAAAGTACAGTACTTAAGTAAAAGTACTTAGTTACTTTCCACCACTGCTTAATGATCTGTAAAACATAGCTTATCAGATTTCCCCCCTCTATTTTTCTTGTATTTTGTCCAGTGTTATTACGTCAGTGCCAATGAGACTGAACGTATAAATGAACTATTTCATGTAGTTGGTGCATGAAAGTAATGGCAACATTGTTCTCGCTCAATGCTATTTTCTAATGAAACACTGGGGGGAAAAAAAGGAAATTGCAGCTACTGTGGCCCACAGACGTGGAACCAACTTAACCTTGTAAATAGTAAAAGACCCATAACTTTAACCGCAGTGTTGTTGAGTTGAGCGCTGCAGTCACGTCATACGCTGATGCTAAAAAAAAAACCTCAGATCCACACGGAGGTGAGCTTTATCAATTAGATGGAATGAAAATAATTGTATGGCTGTAAAAATAATTACAAACCGCCTCCTTTTATTGGTGAATTGAAAGCCGAGCCAGGACCTCAGGGGCCAAACAGCTCACTAAAACTCACTGGGAGCCAAAACATTAAGAGCCCAATAAAAAAAAACAGTCTTATTTAAACTGTAATTAGCTGCAAATACCTCACCTCATCACCTTCAGATGCATCTACGGCTACGAGGACAATGGTAACTATTTTGTATTGTGTCTGTGTGTGGCACGTACACCACATGTCTCATCCAGATAGGGCATGACTCATGAGTAACTGTCCGTCTCCCGGCCAGTTCCATCCATCTATTCTAGGTAAATCAAAAGCTGTGCCTTCCAGCTCAGCTCGGCCCTCTTCACCACAACGGTCTGGTACGACGCCTGCATTACTGTGGACGCCCGCACCAATCCAGTTGTCCATCTCACGCTCCATTTTTATCACGCAAACAAATTTTACCTGAAGATAATTTAAAGGGTAAGACCACTTTTTTTTTAGGTTTGGGTTGTGTAGTTACTTTGCCATGATGCAACTCCAAATGTGGACAAGAAATAAAAAAATAACTGCTCCAGTGATTAGAAATTGATAATTCAAAATTTGCTCCTCATTGACTTACATTGTAGCTAAAACAGCTCTCAAAGTCACTCTTTTAGTACGTAAACAAACACAAACAATGTTGATTCAGACAATATAGAGCATCACCAAAACTCATGTGGTTTTATTTTTTCATAAAAATGTTTTCTTCCTGTTGATTTGTCCATTTTATTGGGAAGAAAACCCGGACTGGATCCGTGGATCCGGATCCAGATCTTCAAATAGTAAAATCAACAGGAATCTAACATTTTTATGAAAAAATAAAACCACATGAGTCTTACCCTTTAACTCCCTCGCTTGGAGCGATTCAGCGACTGAATCCCAACCCGAAAGGGAGGCGGCAGCAGTCTAGAATTTACAGAACCATGATGGCCGCAGACTCGAAGGTGACGACACTCATCCCGGCTGATTCACACTCGACCGCAAAACCACCCCAGTGCATGCTGGACGTCACAGTCTGATGAAGCCAACAACACAACCGCACTTCATCTGTGGACCCCCTTGGAAATGAGACGCTGCATCTCAAGGGGTTTATCCTCTAGTTAAATGTAAAGGAAAAAAACACACCAGTGTGAACCAAGTGGTGCAACTCCCGTCTATTGGTTCTCTGTATCATTCCAATTTGTATCGTCCAATTTCTTCTCTGTATCGTTCCAATTTCTTCTCTGTACTCTGGTGCCCCCTACTGGTATAAATAAGTAACATACCCGTGCTCACTTATACAGGTACCTACCTACCTAGGTACATGGACGTTGCTGGATGTAGGACCACTCAAAAAAAGAAAAAATAAGCTGCATCATCCGCAGACTGGACACTCTCATCCCCTTGGTTGTGCCTTGAGATCATATCCTTAACCCATTTTGGGGCGGGAACCCCTTTTGGTGTTAGCATTACGTTATGCTTTAGCTATTGAAAAATAGCAGATCTACAAGCTCATAGCGCGCCACCGAGTGGCGCGCTACGAGCTTGTGGGTCTGCTGTTTTTGAAAAATCGAAGAACGACTGACATAGAAACGTAGCATTTTCAGAAAACTGTCATTTTCAAACAGACATTTTTAGAATCTGATCTCAGGTCAGAATATCACAGACAGGATCGGTGAGCAACATTGGCTGTGTCCAACCGCCACTGAAAACATGCTTCACTCGAGAATACGGACACAGCTCTCTGGTTACACAGTACAAGGACCGGATGGCTCGTAGCAATGACCAGCAATGACCCCAGTACACCGCCTGCAGTAACTCCAAGCCCACAAAGCACATGCAGACTGGATGGTCAAGTGACAAGTACATAATCTGCTCCATCTACGTGACAGGCACACAGAAGTCCTGGCCAGTACTGCTCCTAGCTGCTGCCTCTACAATGGAGCACCCTCTGGGTCATAGCTGGCTGCCTGAAGCCCACCTGTGTTCCACCTGCCACTGCCTGTTTTAGCAGGAATTGTCCCGGCCGGCCTCTGGTGGCTGCTACCTGCTACCTATGGCTGCTATCTTGCCCTGCAAGGAAAGCCGAGAACTATGACTGGCACACATCCTGCATGACACCACAACAACAACAACAGTGGTGCCTCCAAACAGACTTATCACAAGCTCTGTTGCATGACCATTACCATAGGTCGCCGGCCGACAAAGTCCATCGCTACTAATGACCCCCTCACACACACAACCACACCACCACATAACTACCAGCACTTGATTCCACCTCCCAATCAACCTTCAAAGGCTCTGAACACATACAGGTGTTTTCAGTTACCCGATCTTGCTGATTACACCTCTAGACTAGTCAGGTTGAAGCTGGGTGTCGCTAAACCTAGTTTGTGCAGGCCCACAAAGCCCTGAGAAGTATAATCAGAGTAACAGAAAACACCTGCAGTGCTCAGGGTTTAACCTTTGCTTCTCTTCATATTTCACATGTTTCAGAATTATACAAAAGCAGTCAAAAGGAAAGTATATCCCGGAGAACAATAGGTTTTTCTTAAATATTTTCCGGCAATATTTTTCCAGGCCCCAAAACATATTTAGGCAGAACAGTTAGTCAGTGGAATTAAGTCAAAATGCAGAGCAGCTGCCAGAGAAGCGTGACCCCTCGCAAACCACAGACTGGCACAATGATTCATTTTTCATTTGCCATGCGCTGATCCTGGACCTGCTGACAATATAATCCTCTGCAGAATGTCTCAGTGGACAGCTGGCTCAGTCTGGACACGCTGCTGCCGAAAAGCACAACACTCTTGTGCACCGCAGTGGTGGGGAAAGTACTCACAATTGTGTATGTATGAATGTATGTATCAATACTGCAATGTAGAAATACTCATACAGGCAAAGTAAAAGTACCACTCATTGTGCAGAATGTCCCATTTTAAGTTTTCAAATGTATAAAGGTCTTTTGAAAATAGCAGGTCTACAAGCTCACGACGCATTGTGAGCTTGTAGATGTGCTATTTTCAAAATGTATATAGGGCTGAAGTGTTTAATATATGTTTTGTAATAATAATCAAAGTAACTAATACGTTATTAGTAATAACTAATGTTTTCAAATAAATGTAGTGGAGTAAAAGTACAATATTTGTAGTGCAGTAGAAGTAAAAGTAATGGTAATTGGAAATACTCAAGTAGCCTAAAGTGCAAATACCTCAAAATTATACTTAAATACAGTACTTGAGTAAATGTAGCAGGCTACTTAATTACTTTCCACCACTGTAAAAACAACACTCAACACCGTTCCACTTACTCTGAACCTGAAATGCATCATTCATCTCCTGTGTGCTGTTGTACTTGTAGGCCTACTGCTCTGAGACTGAGTCGCTCTCATGTGGCTTTATTTTAATCATCTATTACTTTATCCATGCACTGGTGTCTCCTGAAATGACTGAATTTCTAATAATTTCTTATCTAAAACCCTGTTGAATAACTCGACGTAGATAAAACATGGCCGTTCTTCATTCCGGAGAAGCTGAAGTCTCTCTGTTGATGCGTCGACGCTTTCATCTGACAGCAATCATTGCTGTACTGATCCAGGACTGACACGGACGGACACAGACACACACAAGGTCGGGTCTTTGAGGCTTTGTTGAGGGACTGGGTTAAAGTATCTGATATGCTTCATATTTGGTGAATCCATAACAGTTTTATATTGGACTTTTGATGTGTATGATGTGAGCCAGACTTCAAAGAACAGGTTTTATGAGGAAGACCACATCAGGCTGATACGCAATAAAAACCCACCCATTCCAACTAAACACTGCTATGATTCGGGAGGGAAAGAAAGTGGAAAACTCGTCCTGCATTTTTATATGGAGCGATGTGTTTGGAAGATTTTGAAGATCAAAGGTTGTTTTATTACAATGTAGAATGAAAATGGGAGCAGGTTGCATGAGAAAAGCGTTTCATCAGGAGAGCAGCGGAGTGCCTGGAACTATAAATTACCATGCACAGATAGGTTCATATCTCTACCATCAATGTGATGAAACAATCACATGGTAATGTGACTGCCACAAGCCAGCTCTAATAGAGCAGAGCAAGGCATCAATATAATACAAAGGTTGGGAGGGTAGTCTTGCGTAATCTGGTGACGCCTAAATTCAATTCAGCTGCTAGGGACTAAAACTGGAGATTTTTTTTTACATTGCGGAGCTAATGAAAATACTTTGGGGCAGTGACTGGGATGGTAACATGATTTGTTATCAAATAATTTAGCCATAGATTTGTTAGCAGAAGTTCCTGCCTCTACATTGAATTGGGACAAATTGGGAGGTGGAGGTCTGGCTACGCGAGACTGGGTAGGGCAGAGGTGTCCAAAGTGTGGCCCATGGGCCAAATGCGGCCTGGGGAAGACTTTTATACCTGAATTGTATTATGAACAGTTTTTTATTCACCTGGGCATTTCCCAGAGTATAATTTGTCAGGATTCCTTGTTCCTTGTTGTCTCATTCTGAAGGAGTCAAAGAAAGGCTATTTTATTTCATTTCTTTTACCTTGGATGTCTGGTTATATTTGCTAATGTAGTTGGCCCTTGGGTGGGTAAATATTTCTTTCTAATATGGCCCCCTTTGAAAAAAGGAACTACGGGGTAGGGAGTTCCATTTCCAATGTAGCTCAATGGATAGTACCACTGTAAAGTCTGTTGGATAACATTGCATTTACATTATCCGGAGAAGCACCAGGCTCAGGAGGTAGAGTGGGCGCGTCACGTGGGAGGGTTTCTGGTTCGATTCCCGGCTCCTTCTGGTTTTGTTTCAAAATACTGCCTTTGTGGTTTCTTCTCGAGTGTGAATAGGTGAATGTAATGCACATTGAAAAGTGCTTTAGAATAGATCAAAATGTTTCTATCTGCATATACACCCCAGAATGTATCATTCTGGATTCTCTGAGGGTGGGATTCAATATCGCTGACAACTAAACTGGATAATTGAGGAACGTGCTGGATGATGGACGAGATGGGATCTGTCAGAGGCAGAGCCCACACACACGCACAGCATTGCAGCATGCGTTGCACACACACACACACACACACATCTCTACATGTCAACACAAGCACATCTCCACCCACTTAATTCACAATTCCACACATTGTGGCTACATTCATATTTTTGATGTCCAGGAAGCTCAGTGGGTATAGCACTCGCCTTTGGACCACACGGTCATGGGTTTGACCCCATGCATGTCGGGTTCTGCTTGACGTTTCTTCCCAAGGGGGAGTTGTTCGTTGCCACTGTCGCAATATTGCTTGCTCTGGGTGGATCTTTGCCGGTTTTCTTCTCTATATGTAAATCTTGAGACAACTTGTTGTGATTTGACATTGAATTGAAATGCACCGCTAATGTGTAGCACAGCTTTGGTGTCACATGTCGTGAGTTAAGTACTGGGAGCTGATGGTAGGTAGGTGTTGCACTCCACCTTAGCAATATCTCTCTACCAAAGTAGTTGCCTCAAGTTTGCCTACAATACTTGAGGCAACTACATGCCTGCTATATTATTATATCACAACATAATGTTATATCATTGTCATTGACCATATCATTGATCCTGGTGACGCACGTAGATTCCCGGTCAGGAAAACTTGGGATTCCCTTCTCGCGTACCATGCAGTGGGACATGTCCCACTTACCAGCACAGGTACACCACACGTATCAGTGGTTGGGAACCTCTGCATTAGACCACAGACCCCAATTTGAACCACCATCTCTGGGATCTACTGTAACATTCTCTGTGTTAATTTGACACTGAGAGCGTACTATTTGGTTCCATAATCCATTTGTACACTCTCGGTCGGTGCTAAAGATCCATAAGGGTCCATTTGACTGTTAATCATGTAGCTCTGGAGCCCCTGGAGCCCCTGGAACCCCCTCAAGGACTCCACATTGAGAACCAAGACAACGAACATTACAAGGAACTGCTTGTAAAGAGTATGAAGAGTCAGAACCACCACACTGACAAATATAATTTAGAAAATGCTCGAACAGGGAGAGAATTAACAACAGAAACACTGTCAGTGTTTCTTCATACTCAATCTCATCTCTCATAGAGCCACCACCTCAGACCCACATGCTTCTGGAAGCTCCTCTCTCCCCCGAGAGGAACCCAGCTGTTGGTTGACGTACATCAAAGTAAACACAGCAGACAAGCCTCTCTGTGCAGAGAAACCACCAAGCATCATTTGAATGCCAAAAGAGGGAAAGAGAAAAAGAGTAAAAAAGAAAGACATATTTATGCGCGGGCATGGAAGGCGCTGAGTCGATTAAAGACATTGGCGGTGAGGACAAACGCTTGGCGTCCGTGTTTTCTTTGGCCTCCCTTCAAAACTTCCCATTGCCCTGCACCACCATCATGTTTCATAGACGCTGGTATGCTCAAACAAACATTCGTCTCTCCGCCTTTTCAAAGAGAAAGAGCCTTTGGCTGGTCTGAGTTCTTCATCAGGTTATGTGATGGTAAGAGTTTATTTTCGCGGCTCCCTTGGGGCATACGTACGTTGAAATACTTGTCCTCTTTGTGAACAGGGGAAAGACACACGTATACTGTAGCAAAGAGGTTGAATTTAATCAGTGTCCAGACCTTCTTTGGTGCATTTGTCATCTGAAAACAAAGAGGATATTTTAAGGTTTAGTCTTTAAATCCTAGTTTGTTTGAAGTGGGGGACAGATTTCATGCCAACATAAACAGACATTTGCTTCCGATTACCGTGGTGACGATGCTATCGGTGGCTACCAAAGACGGGTGTTTCACTGCAGTCTGCGTAATTATGAGGGACGTTTTGTTGACATTTTCCAGAGGCTGATTTGGGGAATAACTGGTAAGAGTCAGAGCCCATGGAAGAGAGAAGAAGCTGCCCCCTTCGTTTCATCAACACAGAGTTGGTTTTCCTTAATCTGTACACCTCCGCTGGCAGACTGTAAACTGACCCCAGCTGTGTGTGTGTGTGTGTGTGTGTGTGTGTGTGTGTGTGCGTGCGTGTGTCACTGACCACATCAGTGAAGTAGGTTTTAAGGACTGGCCCTGCAGTGCCCCAACATGAATGGGGACCTTTACTGAAGTGCTGACTAGGATCTGTGTTGGTCTTACATGTGGTCTCTGACCCTGGTTTCAAACAGGGGCTGAAAGGAAAACAGGACGTGTAAACCGTTTGACTTGGACCGGTGTTCACGTGACCGAAAGTAAGGCGTTTAGTGTTTTGTAGAGCCGTGGGCAAGCCCAGACATGTAGGTGAAGAAACAGGGCAACGTTTGGCTTTTACAATGGCCTCATTGCAGCACATTGACCCGTGTGTTGACCTGGGAAGATATCTTACTGTGAACAAAGGATGCAAAAATACATTATTATGTCAATCTAAATCTAACTATAATTTAAAGGTACAGTGTACAGTAGGGTGAGTGATTCTTCTCGTTTAAAATAAGTGTTAAATGCTCTGTATTCTGATATTACTCATTGCTATATAAGTGTTTGTTCAGTAACAGTGGTATATGGTATTCCCATCTCTCCAGCTCATGCATTCTCAGCTCATTCTCTCCCAGCTGTATACAATCAGGAGACAGAATCAATATAGGATACAGGATGAACAAGTGAAATTGGAAGTAATGACCCAAAAAAACTAGCACAGACAAAATGGAAATGGAACACTATCAAATTGAAGCTGATAAATGGGTACTCTCCTGAAAATGTATTTATGTCTATTAAACAAATACAGTACCGTAGCAATGATTACTATCATAGAACATAGTCCTCTGGGGTGGGGGGGACATTATTAGCTATGTTACACTTCCTCACTAGACATGTAATATCCTGAAATAAGGCTGTTGTCATAAGTAACATGTTATCAAAAATATCTTACCTGAAGTTTTATATCTAAAGTAAAGCATCATGATTGTTTATTCATAGCATTTCCTCTTTGAAATGCAACGCCAGCTTTGTACTGTAACCGGCACTGATAATTAACATAGAGCTTACAACTTCAAATGTTTCCACTAGAACCAGCTGTGTGTGTAAAATGCATATTCAACAATCTTTTAAATTCTCAGTGATACAGTTTAGCCTGCAGGGCAATCTGCACATTTCTTGACAGCTTTGAAGATAACAGAATCATGAAATTCTATTATTCGCTTTTAACATTTTGAATGTCTAACTATTCCGAAATTAAGTGTTTGAAAAGAACATTTAACATTTTAAGAAACTGTGACATTTTCTTATGGTTTTTCCTTTCATTTGTTCTTTTTTATAAAGAAACCAATCCAATCCTGAATAAACCTAAAAAGTTGAGACACACAGAGAAGGACAGCAATGGTCATTTTCACCAACGTTTCACCGCAAACTCCCACTC
The DNA here is from genome assembly GCF_964188405.1 of Protomyctophum parallelum. Taxonomy (NCBI): domain Eukaryota; kingdom Metazoa; phylum Chordata; class Actinopteri; order Myctophiformes; family Myctophidae; genus Protomyctophum; species Protomyctophum parallelum. The sequence continues at coordinate 6,103,097 of NC_139711.1, read as the reverse complement.
AACTTCCTCCTGTAAAGCCGTGACCTCTGTAGCGTGGGGAAAGCTTCTTGAAATAGTGAGGCTTCTTTTTCCCTTTGCTACTGAAATAACACTACGTACTATAGCAAAGTCTAGTTTAAATACGGTTCAGGGGGAGTTTTCCTTTGGAAAGAATAACAAATGGCATTAGAGGCCATTAGTCTCTGTCTAGCATGTGACAGAGAACCTCTGTGCGAATCTCTGAATGAAGTGTGGAGCACAGCCGGCCCACTCTGAGCCTCGTGTCCTAATTGGGTGATGAAAACAAGGAAATCACCCTGGTTGTGTTTGTTTTGGGCTTTAAAGGTTTTAAGTTTAAAGTCGGAGGTCCATGTACGTCACCGGGGCAGGAAGGAACCTGGCCTTTGGTTCCACTATAGAGACAGACAGAGCAATGAACTTCACATGGATGTCAACAGCTGTGTGTGTGTGTGTGTGTGCGTGTGCGTGTGCATGTGCGTGTGCGTGTGCGTTTGCGTGTGCGTGCGTGCGTGTGTGTGTGTGTGCTTGCTTGCACATTTGTGGGAAACATTGGGTTCCATGGCAACTGGATCATATACAGTAAATTACTATGCATACTGTAAATGACCTCTGGCCTTAAAAGAGAGGGAGCAAATATGTCAAAGAGGCCTTTATTAAATCTGTCAAAAAGGTCTTTATTATATTTGGGTTACAGACATTACAAAATACAGGTGTTTTATAATGTCTGCACAAAATTTAATAAAAAAAAAACTGGTCTGAGGGATACCAGTAGCGCTCCTGTAACATATCTTGTGTTTTTATTATTTGTTTTACCTCTGACTTTCATTAATTAATGATGCTTTCCTCTCATGGCTAGAGGAAAGGGTGGGGGGTTATTTGCCAGCCTTAGGACATAGGCTACCCACAGACTGTTTGGTAGAGGGTTTCAACAACTCAGGATGCTCAAAACAGAGGCAAAAAGGTGGCCAAAGTAGTGTGCGGTCTCTGCTATAATTGGCAGCTGCCATGACAGAGATGCTGTTACTTATAGAAAGTACAGAGTACTGATATGCTTATTGTATCACAAAGACATACAGTATGCCCCTTTAATATTGTTGTCCTTGTATTCTCACCTTTAATTGTGGACATGAATACATTGTTAAAATGTGTGTGTGTGTGTGTGTGTGTGTGTGTGTGTGTGTGTGTGTGTGCGTGTGTGTGCGTATTGTTTATGTGACACAGAGCATCAGCTGTGTGAGCTCTCCCTGTCAGATCTCATCAGCTTTGTGTGGTGTGTTTGTATCATGGTGTGCTTGATGTTGCTTTCTTCAAGTGTTTGTATCATGGACGGACAGCTACACAGTGACATTCATATTCATTCAGAGACCACAAATTGCCATTAGCGGTCTGCTCGGATTCTGGGGGACTACAATTGTAGTCCGCATAACGCCACGCGTCCACGTTGTCCCCGTGAATATCGTGTGTCTGAGTCAGACACACACAGACAAAGTGTACATTTTGACCGACGGCAGACACTGACCTCATCTAACCCTGGATAGCCATACATGGAGAAGACTGGATCATCACCTAGATCAGCATATATCGAGCCAGGCCAGCAACTCTACCATCTGACCTCAAACCCTTAGATCTCCATATATGGATCTGACCTGTTCTGACAGTCCATAATGTTGATCTGACCTCATCAAACCCTGCACACTCAAGACACGCTCCATATGGTCAGTATAGTATTCTTTCCATATGTTGATCTGAACAACCCCTCCCTCCATGACAAAGCGACAGTGCTCGCCCAGCAGTTTGCCGTCTGCCGCCACCCAGGCGGATGCGTGCACGCGATCTCGCTTCTCGCCCTCAGGGCGCCTTACTGGTAAAATAAATGAAAAAGTAATATATATACATAGCCTACCGTACAGTATATTAGCACCTTTCTAATGTGTCCTCCCAGGCTCCCACCATAGCATGCACCTCGTTTGTCATATAGGTCAACAATTCAACACAAAAGCCTCAGGAGGTGATTTAAATAAACATCGGCTTCTGGATGGAGCTTGATATACGGTATGATTGCATGTTTATTTATGTGATTTATGCTGGGTCCCTTCCTGCCCATTCTAAAGTTCATATAGGGAACGTGAAGACCTTTCATCTCCGTGTGGTTAAATGAAGTGGTTTAACGTAGCACATAATGAGGAGGTGAGAGGAACGAGAGGCCATCATCCACGCCGAACGTTGGGGACACATCTGTCAAACTCTTTAACCTGTACTTAGTATGAGGCCCTCGGCCCCCGAACCGCACGGCTGAAGAACGCTTCCCCGAACCTACACAGTATGATTAATACCAAACCCAAATCAGCTCGTACCGCTCGTTCCCACTAGCGACACACAGCTGGGCCCGCTCTCAGACCGCATCTCTCTAGTACTACCCTGTAATTATCAAAACATAACATGGGCCCCAAACAATTTAGCCTTTCCTTCCATAACCCCCGCACCAATTAGACTCCGATGCCGGGGATGTCATCTGGAGAAGCCCGCTGTATTTCCTCCACCGCGGTTATAAACGACCCGGGAATTGGAATCGATTCTCCTGCCGGCATGCATGTTGAAATTTATAGTTATTTGCCACTTAGGGAAGATGGACTGGTGCTGCTGCAAGGGCTGATGGGATGGTTGCAATGAATCTTCAGGGTTCCTCGCTGTAATATAGGTTACTACTGGCTTACAGGGGAATACCAGTTCTGGCTCATTCTCCTCCTGATCACACCTATATTTGGGGTGCAAAAGATAATTGAACTCAATTTAATCTATTATCAAATAGACATTTGATAGATTATCGACAAAGTCTATTTGATAGATTATCGACAATCGATCATTTAATACACTGTCCTAATTTGTCATGTGATGAATAGCAAAAGCAGCCCGTATACACACAATTTATTCTAAATGTTTTTGTATAAATACTGACCTGACCTGAGATCAGATTCATACGAGGTTTCCGCCGGACACACACTGGTCTGATGAACCCATTCTGACCTGAGATCAGATTATAAAAATGTCAGTCGTTCTTCGATTTTTCAAAAATAGCAGACCTACAAGCTCGTATCGCGCCACTCGGTGGCGCGATATGAGCTTGTAGATCTGCTATTTTTCAATAGCTAAAGCATAACATGATGCTGACACCAAAATGGGTGCCCGGTCAGAATGGCTTGTGCCCAAAATAGGGATGCCAGGTTGATAGTGAATGATCACTCTGTGGCTTTTACTTTGGAAACTTGAAAGTAGCAGGAACTTTTAGATTCCTTTAAATCTAGTTTTCTGACTCGCCTCTCCCCATCTCTCACGACAAGCCTTCGTCAGCACGGCATGGTGATGTGCTGAGTGGGAGTTCAGTATAAAAACAATACAACTAACTATAGCTAACAAATTATGCCTTCCCTCTGCAGTGAAATATATCAATAAATATTTAGAGAAGAGGCGAAATTGCTCACCGTTGGCCTTCATTTAGGGAAAATGGCATATTTTCAAATTGTTTCATGCGAAAGGTTCATACTGTACAACAAAGCCTTTAGTCCGACAGTGACTTTGCAGACAGTAAACAAACAAGATGGGTGGAACTCATTGTGCTACAGGAGAAGCAGATTTGACTCATGTGTACAATGACGTCTTCTATTTTACATGGCAGAATGAAATTAATCAACGAATCACAGATCCTCTGGACATCTGGACAATAAGCAGGGGGTGTCAGTCACTGGACTTTAGTCACACACACACACACACACACAGTTGTGTGTTAGATTAATGAAGTTTCCTCTGCTGAAGAATTCTGTGTTTAATATTATAAAACCACAGCAGGCGGGACCTGCTTTCCTACAGGAGCATCTGGCATCTCCATGGATGCCTGCCTGGCAGGGTGGACATGACATCACAATAACTGTCGCAACGCTGCAGGACAACAGCGGGGAACAACAGACAGATGAAGTTCCCACACATTTCACTGACGTGATGGGGAACTGAAAATGATAGAATGCGGACTAGACCAGTGTTCATTTCAATGACATTTTATTCAAAAGACTACCGGTATATGACTAAAACTAAAAAAGAAAGAATCAGAATTAACACTGGACTAGACTCAACATTGAAAACGGGCAATGTTGCCTGAAAACAAATTAAATATATAATGATAAAAGGGCAGGTGCGACGTCTGAAGCACCTGCCCCATATGGCACACCCCAAGACCCTGTCAACTGATGGGGAATCAGTAATTATGATTCGGTCATCATGAACATGGGTGTGCAAATATAGGCATCCTCTGCCAAATCTGATGTCAAAGGCTCCTGACCAAGCAGTATCTCACACTCTTAGAAGTACTGGGTTAAAAAATAACCCAAATTTAACCCAACCCCTGGTTTCGTTTTGGACCACACACACACATGGGTTAGCTTAGCCCATGTGCTGGGTTGGATCATTTCAACTCATGTGTTGGGTTGTTCATTTAACCCAAGTTAGTGATTGAAATAAACCATGTCACTGGGTTAAATATAAACCATACACTGGGTTGTTCATTTAACCCAAGTTAGTGATTGAAATAAACCATGTCACTGGGTTAAATATAAACCATACACTGGGTTGTTCATTTAACCCAAGTTAGTGATTGAAATAAACCATATCACTGGGTTAAATATAAACCATACACTGGGTTGTTCATTTAACCCAAGTTAGTGATTGAAATAAACCATATCACTGGGTTAAATATAAACCATACACTGGGTTGTTCATTTAACCCAAGTTAGTGATTGAAATCAACCATGTCACTGGGTTAAATATAAACCATACACTGGGTTGTTCATTTAACCCAAGCTAGTGATTGAAATCAACCATATCACTGGGTTAAATATAAACATTACACTGGGTTGTTCATTTAACCCAAGCTAGTGATTGAAATTAACTATATTTCTGGTTAAATTAATAATAAAACATTATTTCCAAACACCATGAATGTATATACATTATTTATTGTTATTTTGAACAATCTCCATTAAATATGGTTCAGAAAACAAAACAAAAAAAACAAAACTGTATGTTTTTATTTTATTACAAACTCCTGTTTAGTGTCAACTGTCCAGGCATTAAACACCAAATTTCCATTCCATTTAAAGTGCCTTGAGACAGCCAGTTTGATTACCCAACATTATATATAATTATATTATATAGGACAATGATTTAGGTATTTCTTCACTCAAGATGTGACCTAACAATGGTGTTACGTATTTAAACAGTCTATTAAAATAATTAAGAACGACAGTTTTTCTCTTCAGAAAATGTGATGCAAACTTGCAAAACAAAACTAGTGGTCATATTGTGTATACTGCACGTACCCCTCTTGTCACTGGGAAGTCCAACTCTACAATACAGAGAAGATGGGCATAAAAGCTACATACATGATGTAACATCTATGCCTGTAACACATTAGACTAGAATCTAGTCTGATGTTATCTAGTGACTAGATAACATCCTGGGAATCAAAGAAGGGCAATGCTGTCCTATAAGTTTTCCTGACCGTTTAGTAAATATATAGTAGATTTACTCTATGGCACATTTTATTTAAATTCCTATTACCAGGAATGTTGCACTGTCATGTTGCACATGAAGTACAATAACTAATCATACTATACAGTCTGTGCCTGGAGATTTTAGCGTCTCCATTTTTTTTTAAACCTATACATCAATTTTTATTTATAATATATATTTAGATATAAATTTTTGCTGCCCTGCCCCCTGTTCTTTTTAATTGCTTTTCTAACACTAGGCTGCAATTGATGTCCTCAAAGATTTCACAATTGAGGACTCCTGTCCAGCAAAGTCATAAATGGCATTTTGGATAAACTCCCAGGTGGGGCGACACTTCACTGTGTAATTCATTTGAAAAACATAGTAAGATTTAAAACAAAGGTCTACAGCACCCAACAAAGTGTCCATTTCAATTGAGTGGTCCGACACAATGGCGAAGAACTGGCTTGTGGTCTTCTCATCTCCAAGACACAAAATGTGCGGTAAGGGATCTGCTGTCTCGAGATACTGCACCATGTTGGTCCCCACCTGTTGAGAGAGAGAGACAGGGGTATGAAGATGCTAATAGTAACACTGAAACACCCAACATTATTACAATTTAATCCAGAGTGATTTACAGCAAGCGAGGACAATACAAGGTAATACATGAAAAACATAGAAATACTCATCTAGGATCATACGTATAAGAGATTAACATCTATCATCTAACAGAAGAATATCCATACATTGAAACAACATATAAACACTATAGAATGCCAGATCAATAATGACCTGGCATTTGTCTACATAATAACCCATCTACAATTACACAATTAGCCTTTACATAAGCCTGCAAGGTCGTCAAAGCTAGTTTAAGTGCTATGGTCAGTGGTGCGGGCTGAGATGGAGTCTGAAGAGGTGCGTTTTCAGACTATAATAATAATAATAATAATAAAACTTTATTTGTATAGCACCTTTCATGACATGAAATGCAGCTCAAAGTGCTTTACAGAACAATGGCGAATAAAAAAGAAAAGCAAGGCAACGACATTAAAAATAAAACAAGCAGTAATGCAATACAGTGAGGACATGAATAACAAAAAATAAAAGATCAATTAAAAGCAATGTTGTAGAAGTGGGTCTTGAGCTGTGCTTTAAAAATGTCTACAGAGGCTGCCTGACAAAGGTACAGTGGGAGCTTGTCCCATGCCGACGGCCCGTAGAATCAATAAGCTGCTTCCCCGTATTTTTTAGTTGACATTTTTTAGGCAAAGCAAGCAGGCCAGCAGTGGAAGACCTTAGGGGCGGTTTGGGACATATTTAGGCAGGCAGTCATGTAGGTAGGAAGGTGCGAGACCATTGAGAGCTTTATACACAAGTAAAATAATTTTAAATCAATCCTAAAAACAACCGGAAGCCAGTGCAGTGATGCCAAAACTGGAGTAATATGTTCTCTCATCTTAGTTCTAGTTAAAACTCTGGCTGCTGCATTTTGGACAAGTTGTAATCTGTCAGTTGTTTTCTTAGGCAGTCCTGAAAAAAAGTGCATTGCCGTAATCAAGCCGAGAAAAAACAAAGGCGTGGATTAGAGTTTTTGCATCGTCCAAAGACAAATAGGCTCTGATTCGTGCAATATTTCTAAGGTGAAAAAAGGCAATCTTGGTAACATGATTAATGTGTGAATTAAAATTCAATTCACTCAATAACCCCCAGGTTCTTTACTGTACTGTTACTTTCTACAGTCAGGTTGGTGGAAGATTGGGTGCGAGTCTGCAGTTCTGATTGCAATGGGAAGTTCATTACATAGTTTTGGACCAAGAAGGGAGAAGAGATTTGTGGAGCGTTGTCCCGGATGTTTTAGTGAAGGTTGTGCCAGCTTCCCTGTGTTATTTGAAGTAGACAAAGTACAACTTACTGATTGGATGTTAATAAAGGCCTTGCAGGACTCCACGATGGTGGGTCTGTGGCATATTCTTCCAATCTTATAGGACGATGGAGGAAGCAGACACGGCAGGACCTTCAAAGCTCTTTCTACACAATATAAGAAGAACACATATTAACATCAATATCTAAATAGTATGCCAATAATGTAAAGATCGACATTTCTGAAGCAATATTTTATGCCCTTGTGTTGAATGTTGATGACGTGTTAGATGTTGTGACATCTAATCAGAATTTTTATAGTCACATCACAGGGTTTACAGTTAAAACTCCATTTTGATTGTCAAATTTGTTTCCAGAAAGAAAAGGAAGGGGGAGCAGGAATCAAAGAAAGACAACAAGATATCTAATGAAGTGTTTCTCAAATATCTTCAGTTCATGTCCCACAAATTATCATTTGGACTATGGATGTGATTATTGTGGACAACACTTCTCTCGAATGGATGTTCTTAAAAGCCACAAGAGGATTCACTCTGGAAAGAAACCCTATGGATGTGATCAGTGTGGACAACACTTCTCTCAAACGGCACACCTTAAAATCCACCAGAGAATTCACACTGGAGAGAAACCCTATGGATGTGATTATTGTGGACAACACTTCTCTGACATGTCCAGCCTAAGAAAACACCAGAGAATTCACACTGGAGAGAAACCCTATGGATGTGATCAATGTGGACAACACTTCGCTAGAATGGCAGATCTTAAATGCCACCAGAGAATTCACACTGGAGAGAAACCCTATGGTTGTGATCAATGTGGACAACACTTTGCTAGAATGGCAGATCTTAAATGCCACCAGAGAATTCACACTGGAGAGAAACCCTATGGATGTGATCAATGTGGACAACACTTCGCTAGAGTGTGTGTGTGTGTGTGTGTGTGTGTGTGTGTGTGTGTGTGTGTACACACGTAGGGTTGAGATTCGGAAACGGAGGAATAAGAGGAACCAGATTTTAATCACATTGTCAGAGCTGGTATGTGGACTTCTCGTCCGACTGCTGTACAATTGAAATACTGTTGGTTCTTAAACTATTTCAAGAGTTACACACCTGTTAAAATGAATTTGGAACCCCCTATAGGAATCATTAAAGGGCACAATTAAGGAATGAGACCGTTAATGAACCTCAATCGTTACAATTCGTAAGGACCCCAAACCTGTGTGTGAGAGTTCGTAACAAAGCAAGAAATGGCTTACCTGGTGTCATGTCATCATACACTGGGGGCAATTTACCCTCTCGCTGGGCCATTACAAGGATTCGGTCACTCATACTAGGCCATTTCTCGAACAGTTTCGCCGCCGCCTCTGGATAAAGCTGCTGGAAGTCTTGTGATATCTGATACATTTTGGAAAAACATGAAAAACAATAGTACAACAGTGTTTAAAGAAATCATATGGACTTTTAGTCCATATAATTTTGGAAAAATAGGTGAACATTCAGTGAAACAAGTTCACAATGTGTCATGCTGTGATGCACATTTATATTGCAAATATTCGGCAGGTGTAGAGGGAGTGGACCAAGTATAGACCCCCGGCAGACTCTACAAAGTATATACTGTAGGATTAGGTTAAACAGACTTCAACAGTTCAAATAATGTCTTACCATGCCAGGATCTACAAGCCTAGGGAACTCCGTCAAGACTTCCTGGACGCTCCTCGGGACATCCCTAATCCACCTGCCTCTTTGTATAGCTGTCTGTTTCATGTAATCCTCAACTTGAGACACTGGAGATCTATTGTTCTTCAGCCATTCCACCATTTCTTTCAGGTTTTCGGGTTCTGATGAATGTAGTACAGGGGTCATCAGATAAATTATAGCGGCACCTGTGCTTACAGTTTATAAGGTCTGTTCATAAGTCTATACAATCCCTTGCATTTGTCCATTCTGGCCTGCTGGGAATAATTTACATGGTTAATAATAATACCTGGTACACCAGGGGTCTGTTCCTCCTGATGCTCAAGGGCGTGTGCAAGCCGTCTCTGTTTTCTGATGCGCTTCCTTATGTTCCTTAAGCGCTCCTCCAGGAAACCTGTAGCAGGTTTTTTTTTCTGAGCAACTGTGTACCAAGCTCCCTGTGAAATAGATTTTATTCAGCTTAAATTGGCCTGGCAAACCATGAAGGTTACATGGGATTTTGATGAGCAGTCCACAAATGTGTCCAGGACTGTGCCCTAGGAAAAACCTGGTAGGTGTGTGTGTTCTGTTTTGTGTGCTGATGGATTCACTTACATAGCCACTGCCTGTAACAGCTAGAAGACAGGGAAAGTCATGCACCAATGTCATGGCAAGGGCTTTCTTGATGTCTCTGTTTGGCCTGTTAAAATAGACAGTTGAAGTTTGTCAAAGAAAAGTGTAAAGATGACAGTCGGTAATCATTGTAAAATATACGATTCAATAACATATGTTATGTATAAAAGTGTATGTTCACAGAACAATTTATATACAGCTCACTCACGTTTCACCATGGGTGGAAATCAGGTGAGCTACAAGAAGTCTCGCTAGGGTCTTTCTCTGCTTGGTGTTGATGGAGCTCTGTACATCCAAACTGTGTAGTATTTCCCTCCCCTGAATAGTGCATTGCAGAATCTGGCGTATTGGCTATAAAACATAATGAATCACAATGAAAAACTGCCAAATTATTATTAAGGACTTTTCTTTCTCAAATGTTTAGGTTCGGGAGTTACACTGGCTCAGGAGTGCAGTCTGCAGAAAGAAAAGAAAGACAAGAGAAAAGGCAAAGAAGACTAGACTAGACTAGGACAACAAGAACTCAAGTGTGTGCCTTTGTGGTACTGTCAATACTTACAAATGTTTGTTCCAGCTGCAGGTTCAACACGCAGGTTGGTTGTAGATTATCGATTCCTCCATCGGTGCTGGTGCCACCGAATCTGAATGTGGATTCTTCCACTGGTGCTGGTGCCACAGAAGCATCTTGAGAACCCTCTGCAAAACTTGGTGTGTTAATCTGTAGAGAATCATAGTTAAAAACATATATGTTAATGACATTTAGAAGCTTTGGAACCCTTTCCCGGGGGTCTTTATGTGTGTAATATGTGGTTTTAGATATTTTAGATTGTAGCAGTGAGCCCAGTGTCTCTGATGTCATGGACACTGGGCTCACTTCCTCCCTGGACTACAATTCCCATAATACTTTGGTGCACTGTGGATAGGGGAGGGCTGTCTTACCGAGACAACATGTAGCCAAGGAAGAACCACTTTTTAAATTGCCTCATGTTGGCACCAGCCCACTTTATGTTTTGGCCTATAACTCTTGAACCATTGGCCGTCTTACTTACTTAGACTTAGTTCCTCCCGTTCCTATTGGACCATTGGGCGACGAGTCCTCTCCATTTACTCCGGTCTCTGGCGACCCTTCTTGCTCCGTGCCAGCTGACACCCATCTCGCTTAGGTCTTCCTTCCTTCCTTCTTCTGTCTTCATGTCTTCTTTGGCCTCCCTCTCTTCCTCTTTCCACCTTCTGGCATCCAGTCCATTGGCCGTACAGTCAAATAAAGTGTCCCTTGCATTGCTTGTTGCTTCCCCAATGGTCATGACCATGGGGACCATTGACTACATTTTCCACCATTTTGCATTTTCTCAACACTAAATCTCTACTCAAATTCTCTTCACCAAAAATAGCAGAACTACAAGCTCACAACATGTTCCAAATGGAATCTACAAGCTTGGAGCTTGTAGATCTGTTATTTTTTGCAAATCGCCCCCCAGAATATGGATAGAATGGTTAATAGACTCTGTATCTAAGCGAAATGTAGTAACTGTCATCTCTGTAAGATTTCACAGCATGGAGACTGTGATAGTCCATAAGAGAACTCTGGTCGACAGCAAAGACACTAGTGGTTGCCTCAACGCAATGAGCAAACAAATGCCTATCAAAACCCACAGTGTCCCACTTTTGGGCAACAAGCTTGACTGATTCATTGATGACTACAATGTTTTTCACTAAGCCAAACTGAGGCTCTCCATCATCATCATAGGACAGAAAAACTGTCATGCCAGGTCTGTATTGTGTACCGTTAACATTGACCCAATTTGGCACAAAGGTTTCAGTAAATGGTGGGATATCTTCAAGACCACTTTGTACCTCACCAAAACCATCCATTTCAGCCAGCAGAGTGCTGTGACCCGGACCAATTTCAGTTTCTGGTTTAAATACAGAACCAGCGAGGAGGGAATAGCAGAGAGTCATTTGGTGCCTAAACGCCATTGTCTTGCAAATATTTCTGAAATTGCAGGTGATGTGGCAGATGCGTTTAAAAAATGCATGTTTAGCTTCAAAACGCATTGACCAGAACTGAATCAGGGGTCCCAACTGTCTAATTGCTTCTGGATAGTGCACCATGAAGTGATGCTTTGGACGAAGGTGCCTTTCGGGATACAGCTCAAGGAACAGAGAGTGGTGCTCTTCAATGATGGCAGCTAAATAAACGGTAACTTCTTGTGTCAGAGATGGAGAGAAAACTATTTCCATGCAATCCAGGAGGAGGAGCAAGAGCTCCCAGTGTTTATTCTCTTCCGGTATGAGGTCCCCAATCATACACGGAAGATGCCTGAGAAGACACCATGTTTGGGATGCAGACTGACGCATTGCCCTTCCGGGATTTTTAAGTTCCTGCTTCCCAATCACAGATGGCTTGTTCTTGACATCAGAAAAGCCATAATCAAAACTGGTTATCCTGAAGTTGAGTGTGTCAAGTGTGAGGTGTTTGTCCTCAATCAAGGAGGCGAGCACCAACTTCAGCTCAAATGGACCCACCCCTTCCAACAAGTCATGCATGATATCCAACACTTTGTTGTGTGTCACATTAAAGTAGGACAAATTATTTAGAATACTGTCCCTGCTAACACCAGTATCTGACAAGCTATGACAACGAACATCAGCCGCGTAATTTGCCTCATTTCGCATCAGGGTTGCATCTGCCTTTGTCTGTGACTGTGTTGTAGTCTTGTGTGCTTTGCAGATGCGACAGAAATAATTAGCATTGAAGCCCTCTGTAAATCCAAGTATGCCATTCAAACCAAGATTGTCCCCACACAACTGGGCAACTGCAAACCTGATTTCACCCTTAAAGTGAGGTGTGTTGACAGTTATACCATTGACCTCAAGATCCTTCAGTTCCTCTATGACTGGCCGCAGAACAGCATCAACCTGATACGATTTGGCATCATCCACTCTGTAAACTGCCACCAGAAAGTGTGATGAGAGTTTTGACGAAAACACTGGGGGCAAACTCTTGATCATCATGTAAATGAACCCCAACTTGTGAACGCCAACCTTTGCCCCCAGTGGATTGACGGATTCACAATCGTCATTATAAAATACAAGTGGAACAGACACTTTGCTGGAGAAGAGAGGATGCTGCTTACAGTATTCCCCATCATAGAAGTCTGAAAGGACTCCATCTTCTCTTTGCTGCCAGGCAAAGATGGCATCCAAAATGCCAGGGATCTCGAGCACTTTTTGCAACAGAGGTTTCAGGGGGACACGATAAAACACGTCTGGCAGTAAAACCTGTCTAACTGTCCCAGTAGCTGGGTCCCTTCTCTGCACAAAGGAGCCTCCAGGGAACATCTCCTCTACCGGCTCAATGAAGTTGCCCGACTTCACAAAATACTTAAACTGTTTGAATTCAGATTCCAACCCTTCAAATGGACTAGCTGCTGCCTCAAAATCATGGGCAAGCGCTTGTACCGCGGGATCATCCTTATGACCAAATCTTTCGAACAGATACAAAGTCTTCCTCTGTAGTGAACCGACAATGTCCGAAACCAAGCTGGATGTATGTTGCACAACAAAACGGACTGTACTGTAGGTCTGTGCTGATTTAGCCTTAAGGGTTGCTAAAAACTCAGCTACTCTGTCCATTATGGTTTCTTGTTCTAGGTCATCCCAGTAATCACCCTGTTCATTTTGCACAAAGGCCTCTTCAGTATCAGCATTTTCTGTATTATGCATTTCTACATTTATGGGAACAGATGTGCCCTCTACAGATGCTCTTGAGGCCCCCCTGGAATGCTGTTCAGTGCCATGATGCTGGCCTGGAACAACAGGATGGACATTCAAAAGGTGTCTTCTGAAAGACCGCACAAACCCAAAAGTCCGCCTGCAACCGTTTTCATAGCACTGCCAAAATGTTGAAGCACTAGTCATGGAATGCACTGCCCTCAAATGAATAAACAGACCCTTGGCATCTCCGGCTATGGCTTCTTTGCAGCGGAAGCATGTATATGCCATCATTACAAAAACGTCCGATGAAACCTATTTTCTAACTCACAAGTTCCTTGTGGTGTTTCTGGAATTTTACACGCTGTCCGATTTTCGGTATCAGTGCTGCAATGGCATTGGTGTCCAACAAACGAAAGCTCTCCTCATCAACATCCTGCTCTGAAATACAAGAATGAAAATAAAGAAAGAAGTAAATGTTGTTACAAATGTAGGCCAGTAACAATTATTACAATTTTAAATAATTATTTACATAATTCATCCACATTTTTAGGAGGATTAGCAGCCAGAAATATCTACAAGCTCACAATGCAAGCTCTGTTGTGAGCTTGTAGGCCTATATCTGCTATTTTGTTTTTTTTAGCAACAAATGGTGTGAAGTTAACTCAGTATAATAACTCCATATAGGGTTTTGTGGTTAATTACCTAGTCAAAATAGAGACAATTTAGTATCAAACTGGATATGGCCTCCTTAAAATATAGAAAAATCGTTTATAGTACAACATTGTCTAAAGAAAAATGATTTACCTTTAAATGTCTCAATTAAATTATCAAGTTGCCATGCAGTCAGCATCTCTGCGACAAAAGTGTCCATGGTGAAACGCCATGACTAGAATGAAATCAGATTATCTAAATTAGAAAACAGAATGACTTGACATGTATTGTCCCTGTTATCATGCATGCAACATGCTAACCATGCTAGCCATTAGCCCCTCTACTCATAGTAGCCTATGATAGTTATCCCATGACATCTCATCTCATTTCTGTTTTGCTAGACGAAATGAAAGCCTGTGTATCGAGGCTACTGTATTGCCAACATGGAGGAAGTAATAAAAGAAAACTCACACAATGGATAAACGCCGATCGGGTGAACTCTGTTGTGCTTAGCCTACTCACTCAGCCCACGCTATGTGCTGCTGCTTGTAGCCTACTCACTCAGTGTCCATGGTGAAACTCCATGACTAGAATTAAATCAGATTATCTAAATTAGAAAACAGAATGACTTGACATTTATTGTAAACTTAGCAAATGCAGAAATAATTTGTGATGAGGCAAACTGCTTTTGCACTACAAAAACAAATAACTATTGAAATAGGTGTAGCTTGCAACTAAGCCTTTTCTAGTTTAGGCACAACACTGCCTGTCACCGAGGCTAACTGCCGGTAGAATACAAAAAATATATAGCCTAGGGTAAAAGCAGTATGAAGCAGACGAAATAACTATCTTTACATGAAGTCAATGTAATCATTGACGATGTATTGTCCCCGTTATCATGCATGCAACATGCTAACCATGCTAGCCATTAGCCCCTCTACTCATAGTAGCCTATGATAGTTATCCCATGACGTCTCATCTCATTTCTGTTTTGCTAGACGAAATGAAAGCCTGTGTATCGAGGCTACTGTATTGCCAACATGGAGGAAGTAATAAAAGAAAACTCACAATGGATAAACGCCGGTCGGTGAACTCTGTTGTGCTTAGCCTACTCACTCAGCCCACGCTATGTGCTGCTGCTTGTAGCCTACTCACTCAGTGTCCATGGTGAAACTCCATGACTAGAATTAAATCAGATTATCTAAATTAGAAAACAGAATGACTTGACATTTATTGTAAACTTAGCAAATGCAGAAATAATTTGTGATGAGGCAAACTGCTTTTGCACTACAAAAACAAATAACTATTGAAATAGGTTGTAGCTTGCAACTAAGCCTTTTCTAGTTTAGGCACAACGCTGCCGGTCACCGAGGCTAACTGCCGGTAGAATACAAAAAATATATAGCCTAGGGTAAAAGCAGTATGAAGCAGACGAAATAACTATCTTTACATGAAGTCAATGTAATCATTGACGATGTATTGTCCCTGTTATCATGCATGCAACATGCTAACCATGCTAGCCATTAGCCCCTCTACTCATAGTAGCCCATGATAGTTATCCCATGACGTCTCATCTCATTTCTGTTTTGCTAGACGAAATGAAAGCCTGTGTATCGAGGCTACTGTATTGCCAACATGGAGGAAGTAATAGAAGAAAACTCACAATGGATAAACACCGGTCGGGTGAACTCTGTTGTGCAGCTCTGCTTCACTGTTTGTAGCCCGCGCTTCACTCAGCCCGCGCTCTGTAACGTAACGTAACGTGTGTGTGTGTGTGTGTGTGTGTGTGTGTGTGTGTGTGTGTGTGTGTGTGTGTGCGCGCGCGCCGCGCGGGTGCTGGGAAGTGACGTCAGACAACTGCTTTGATACACAGAAAATCTAAAAGCGCGCGCGAGTGGAATACTGGGAACTTAAAGGCACACACACAGTCCTGTAACACAGTCATGTGAAATTGAATCGAATGCACAGGAATGACTATAAATGTCTCCCATATGGGCCCAGATGGGTGGGTGTGTGTGTACTGTGCCGAATACTACTGTTAGATAGATATATATCGGTTCTTTCTTTTCTTTTTTTTTCTGGTCTCGTTGCATAGTATCAGTTTCCAGTAATACACATCTCAGATATAAATGATTGCCTTTGTAGTCTAGTGGATAGTGCTCTTACCCTTGGCATTTTTGCTGCCTGTGGGACCTGGTTCGACTCCTGCTCATGGCATGGCAAACACTTATTTGAACTTATAATGTTCTTTTGTATATTGTGTATGGACACAAGCTACATTTTAGACATTTTAGTAAATCATTTGATAACACTTCTATCAACAAAGACGTTGTGTATTGTATTTTTTAAACAGGCTATAAGTTGTTGGACTGATATACCCTCTCCTTTTCTCTCCTCTCCTCTCCAATGGTGTTTTGTGTATTCACTGTGAAGACACAAAACAGACCTTTAAAACATGTTTTTGAATGTGATTCTTCGGACACTAGATGTATTTTTCATATTTAGAGTATGCCGAATCCAATGACGTCGGTCTGGACTTTCCACGACGTTTGCAAAGGTCAAAGTTCAGCCAAAAGACTGCAACGGTGACCTTTGGGGCCAAATTCCTTAGAAAATGGGGTGAAGGATATTTAAAAAAATATGTTACAACCTCCAATATCCATATTAAGGACATGCCGGATTCATTGGCGGCGGTCTCGAATTTCCACAACTTTTGCAAAGGTCAAAGGTCAGCCAAAAGACTGCCACGGTGACCTTTGGGCCAAATTTGAGGTTCCAAGGTCGCAGAAAAAAACCGAGACTATCACGACGATCGGCTCGTCGCCGCGATCGCAGAGATATAAGGCTCATCTTGAACAGACTTACGATCATCGACGTAGAACGCGCAAACGTCAAACCTTTGCTTCACTACGGTGCTTCACTACGGCACAACGGTAAGGCCTTCGGGTCTGATTTTCAGATATGTTATAGAGCTTGCAGAGACGCACGCGTGGATCTATAGAACGTCCTCGGGCGACCTTTCTAGGAGGCGGGGTCTCGTTTCACTTTTTTCAGTCAGGATGCTGTTAAAGTCTATGGGTCTATGAGGTGTCTGATGCACAAAGCCAAAGTGAAACACGTTTTGTACGACTGTCGGAGGCGTACATCGAAGACATCAAACCGTTCGTCTGGGCGAGCTCTCTGACATATCCGAACGTCGGACCGTAATGTTTTATCGTTGGCACGTTGTCGCGCGTCAAAGTCGGCAAATTGTAGGCCTTCGTTCAGGGCTACCGTCGCGACCGTATGTCCGTTTGGCCCGAAACTTATACGTCTGTGATCGGGGCCGCGACCCGGTTGCAGTGATGGTCTCAGATTTTTTCTGCGACTTTCGCGTCAAAGTCGCGAATTTCGAGGCATTCGTGCAGGGCTACCACCGCGACCGTATATGCGTTTGGCCCAAAACCTATACGGCTGCGACCGCGACCGCGACCCGGTCGCGGTGATGGTCTCGGATTATTTCTGCGACTTTCGCGACTTTTCTCGCTAACTTAGGCCTCTTGCTAACTTAAGCCCAGCCTCCTCTTGCAAACTTAAGCCACGCCTCCTTTTTTGTGGGAGTGGTTTATGCAAATTGGGGGTGCGGTTTATGGGGGTGTTTCTGATGCTAATTAGGGGCGTGTGTTAATTAGATAAAAATAAGTTCTGCGACTTTGACGCGAAAGTCGCAGAACAAATCCGAGACCATCACTGCTACCGGGTCGCGGCCCCGATCGCAGCCGTATAAGTTTCGGGCCAAACGGATATACGGTCGCGGCGGTAGCCCCATTAAGGCATTTGGTCCAAAGGTCACCATGGCAGTCTTTTGGCTGACCTTTGACCTTTGCAAACGTTGTGGAAATTTGAGACCGGCGCCATTGGATGCGGCATGTCCTGAATATGAAAAATATGTCTAGTGTTCGAAGGAATAACATTAGAAAACATGTTTTAAAGGTCTGTTTGAAGACACAAAACTCCTCTGGAGAGGAGAGGAGAGAAGAGGAGAGCTGCACAACAACTTTATAGCCCGTTTAAAAAAGTACAATACACAACGTCTTTCTTGATAGAAGTGTTATCAAATGATTTACAATAATGGTACCGTCAAAAATGTAGCTTGTGTCCATACAAAATATAACATATTAAGTTTAAATAACTTTCTGCCATGAGTGGGATTTGAACCGGCTGCCAGATGCAGCAATAACACCAAGGGCAAGAGCACAGACCATTAGACTACCAAGGCAATAATTTGTCTTAGAGATGTGTACTACTGGACACTGATACTATGCAAAGAGACCAGAAAAAAAAAAAGGAAGAAAGAAAGAGAACCAATATATATCAAACAGTAGTATTCACACAGTACACACACACACACACACACACACACACACACACACACACACACACACACACACACACACACACACACACACACACGCACAACACACACACACACACGCACACACACACACACACACACACACACACACACACACACACACACACACACACACACACACACGCACACACACACACACACACACACACACGCACACACACATCTGGGCCCATATACAATGGGAGACATTTATAGTAATTCCTGTGCATTCGATGGGTGGATTCATACTACATCGGACAAATGTGTTTTTCTGTTCAGGCTGTTAATTTGTTTCCTTTTGTACGCAATTAATCAATTGATTTTTTTATTAACAGTTTGCAGAATTACAGTATACATTTCGAGTATACAACTCAATCAATCAAAACATTCAATAGACAAATATATAGCTATCCAAAACATCATAATAAGTAGAAAACGAAAATAAATATAATTTAGAGAATTGATAAATGTGATAAAATATAGTTTACATACCTTGTTTTCAAAAATGGTTCCACAGTGATTCAGAAGCAGGAAAATCAATAAAGCCAACCTCTGGGTTAAAATAACCCAGGCAGGTGTTAATGCGCTTTGACCCAGGGGTAACCCAGGGTGCTGGGTAGCCAGAACAACCCAGCAGTGTGTTTACAGTAACCAAATAAACCAGAATAATGGCTGAACGAAAATAACCCAGCAATGTGTTCATGAAAATAACCCAAGACTTTTAAGAGTGTGCACAATAATTAAACTTTAACTATAGAGCGTCGCAGTCCCGCCCCCTACCAGGGCCCAGGAAATGATTCTCCGTTCATTTTCCTCATAGACATTTCAAAAAGTATTTATTTAAAGACGTTTACGCCGCGGACAAAGCCAACTCTTGTCGTGACAAATCATGACAGCAAACACATTTTTTGGGGCCGAAACAAATAATTAGAAAGAAGAAAAAAACGGCAGTTTGTTTTTCTTCTTTGTAATTATTTGTTTGGTCCAAAATATTGTGTTTGTTGTCATGAGTTGTCTTGTCACGACTTGAGTTGGCAGAGCAGAAGAGTTTGATCAATCAACCCCCCCCCCCCCCCCCGCAGCCCCGCCTCCCCTGTCCCCCGCCGCAGCGCTGGTACTTTTAAAGCAGCTTCTATAGGCCAATGTCCAAGCCAAGGTGAGGACTTTCAGGACTATATTATTATTATATGAGAGAGAGAGAGAGAGAGAGAGAGAGAGAGAGAGAGAGAGAGAGAGAGAGAGAGAGAGAGAGAGAGAGAGAGAGAGAGAGAGAGAGAGAGAGAGAGAGAGAGAGAGAGAGCGAGCGAGAGAGGGAGAGGGAGAGATATAGAGAGATACGGAGGGAGAGAGAGAGATCATAGGCGGCGGGTGCGTTTTACCTTTGGGTAGGCTACAGAATTGTGTTGGGGGGTGACTGTCGAGCGAAGCGAGGCCGCCGCCGCAGATTTATTTATTTCCCAAATGGTCTAAAAATGAGTTATTTTAGCATACTTTTACCAATGAATTAGCCTATACACAGACAACGACTGATCAGCCTATTTTGGACGATATGGGTCTTTTCTCGAGTCAGTGTGTAGTCTCACTAGTCTGTGTAGGGTTAGGTCTCTTTGGTGAATTCTTGATCAGTGTTATTATGTCACGACTCCAGAACAACTACCATGAAATTCTGACACGCTTTGATGTTGTGGACATCTGGCTAGGTGAAAACAAAAGAAACCCGACTAGCATTTGAGTAGCCTACTTTTTAACACCTCTTGGACAGCCGGCGGAGTAGTCTCTCAAGCTGTTGCCTCGCAACAATTGAGGAACAACAGGGGAGGCGCTGTTTTCCCGAATATTTGCCGGCGGAGAGGTCCAAAATGTTTGGAATTCCCAGAAAATATGTAATGTAAATGTAAATGTAAAATGTCCACGAAAATCTTCATGGGGGCCTAAAGGGGCCCTGGGAGTCTTCATGGGGGCTGCGGCCCCGTGGCCCCCACAGACTCTACGTCGTTGCGAGTTGGCTTTGTCCGCGGCGTAACAGTCTTTAAATAAATACAGTTTGAAAAATGCATTGGGAATCATTTCCTGGGCCTGGCGCCGTCATGGAAGGGGGTGGGACTGCGGCCTACCACCTGGAGCATTGAAAACGGCAAACAGCCTCATTATCAGAGCCATTATGATGTAAATGAGGTAAAGGTGTACCTCCTATAATGCTTATGCCACTACACCAGTACACCTGGAGGCATCACCAACAAGCTTCTCAAGCACCATGCTTGTTCCTGTAGGACAATTCCCAAAGAATCCTTTCAAACTCCAACCCTATACTTAATAACATTTCCCAAAATGCAAAACACTGATTTTTATAAATTCATTAATAGTACTATACAGCTCCCCCCAACACACTCACCCATGGTGATGTATCATGTATTTAGTATTCAGGTAGTTTTTGATGCTCATTATTCTTTCAATGTTTTCCATCTCATCCCTATCAGAGGGTTCTTCTGCCAAATTACAATAAGATTTAGAAATTAATCACTCACCTTCTGTATGTGGCTTTTCTGATATTCAAAATTATTCTGTGAGTTTAGTGCAATATTTTGAAAGTGTCTCTTTGCTTGCAGTTACAAATACCCAATTAAAAATAGATATTTATTTATTTTATTTTAAGAAACACATAAAAAGTTGTCACGAAGGTAAAGTTAAATAACTTTGGTATATGAAAAAAAACTAAACATGTCCATCACATATGTGGCAACATAAAATGAAAACAATGAAAATACAAAACTAAAACTACTGTACAAAGGACACATCTTTTGGACATTCTTTTCCCTTTCATTAAACAAAATAAATATCCAATAGGCTCTCCACAATGTCCAATGTGCTTGGAAGTACTTTGGGTTCGTTAGGTGGTTGATTGGACACAGGTGTTGAAGACTCCATCGACGCAGAGTCCAACTGATCATGGTTTTATCTCGATCTTCACAAGAATCTTTGGTAGAAAGAAGTATAAAGAATAAACCAAAAGAAAATATTTACACATCAGTCACGTTAACCAAGCAGTTCAGCGGTGTACTGTGAATGTTTTATACTCCACAGATCCATTCATTGGGGAGAACAGGAGTTAGAACTATAGTAATCAATAGGCTTTCCTCCTTTTGAGGAGAAGCTAGGGCCAGGAACCAAACTAGGTCCAAACCTAGAGCAGTATGGCTGAGTAATGGAAATAAGTTAGCGTTTTCCTCACTTTCAATGGATATGTAGCCTTATTGTTTTGTGATGTATGACCTATGTTTGTGTGCATGCGTGTGCGTGCGTGCGAGTGAACGAGAATTAAATCATATAAAAATACAAAACCATACCTGAAATGCTGAAGAGCGTTTAATTTGAAATGACCGTACGGGAAGTGGCCAATCAGATTGTTTAATGTGACAGAGTAGCAGCCACGTACAGTAGCAACCGTTTCCCTCCCAAATATTATTACACTTTTAAACCAGCCATTGTTGTATAGATATAATGAATCAAGACTGAGCAACATGGCCCATTTCTTCTTAAATTCAATCAGACAATGTTTTTTTGTTGGATTGTGAAATAGTGATCATTTTATTCACCATATTCTTTCAGCGCAAGCATTTTTGGTCCCATAGTCTGGAGGGATGATTGCTCTGCGTCTGGTTTGTCCGTTACTAGGCCAACCGGGCCAACCAATGCTGTAACTTCATCACTCATTGACAGATTCAATCTGTCAAGGTCCCTGCACACTGCTGCATTTTTTGACCTGAATATCGGAGCGAATTTCGGGTGTTTTTTCCACCCTTTTCTTATTTATTCTTTGAAAAACGCACCAGTCTGCATGGACCTGATCCAAGCTCCTTAAGATTCCATGTATATAGGACTGGTCCGTGGTTCATCCAAAAAAGGTCCTTGGATAAAAACGGACGCTATCTGTTCTTCCAGATACTCTCAGCCCATGTGGCACCTGACCTCTCAGAGGATGGGATAGAATAATTGTTCTTAGATAACAACACTGTTTTAGTCACTCCAGGGGCCTTATGTACATACTGTACGTCTGTCTATTGAAGGCACTCGGAGTGGACTACAGGTAAACCCACAGCAGCCTGATCCATCAGGAAGATTTATTCACTTCTGACTTTCTATCATCCAATTAGTGAAAGGAACAACAGGAAGCTCAGCCTGATCTCATTAATTCCCGATGGAACCGGACAGGAAACGGCTGGGGGGGTTGATTGGGGTTGACGGTGGTGGGGGATGGGGGGGGGGGAAGGGGGGGATGCTGAGCTTCGTTTCTCACTGTCCTCGTGGGATTCCGGTCGGAACCGGCAGACCGGCGGGTTTTGAGATCAGTCCCAGTCGTCTTTGCAGACACAGTCACAGTCCTCGTGGTGCTCCAAGGCCACGTCGGTCATGGTCTTCTGCAGGCCTCGTACGCCACTCCTGTGTTTCAGCAGCAGAACCTGGCAGAAACGGAAGGCAATATAGTCAAAGTTTGAGACTACTTGGTTGCACTATGTGCTGAAACGGCCAATGCTGCCAACTTTGCATGATGGGAGTATAAATTAAGCTTCGCTTCGCTTCACTTCAGTCTTATTCCGTCCAAATTGGTAAATATGGTTTGAAGTAAAATACATTGCAGGAAATAGACAAAGAATATCAACTTCAAAGATCAAAAATTATCCTCAAGCACTTCATGGGCGACGACAGCGCTAGTCAAAAAAAGTCTCCAAAGAAATTCTCAACAACTAAATGAAAATGCTTCTTTCAAATGAATTCAATGTTCATGTGGAGCAATCATCACTTCATTATAAGAGCTGATGTC
The DNA here is from genome assembly GCF_964188405.1 of Protomyctophum parallelum. Lineage (NCBI taxonomy): Eukaryota > Metazoa > Chordata > Actinopteri > Myctophiformes > Myctophidae > Protomyctophum > Protomyctophum parallelum. The sequence goes on along the minus strand of NC_139711.1, from coordinate 6,079,792 downwards.
ATCTCCTTCTCCAGGACTGCAGCATGGAGAACAGCCCCCTTGTCGCTCCTACCTCGTGGTATTTCTTGGTGACCCTGGTGGGGACACACTGGCAGTCGAAGCAGCGATGGGCGCAGCAGGCACAGTTCCCCCCGCAGCGCTTCACCAGGAGACAGCTCGGCCAGAAGATGACGTCAGTCCTCCTCAGCTCCTCGCGCAGGGCCACGGAGAAGTTGCGGGGCGTGCAGCTGTAGAGTCGCACCTCCTCTCTCAACAGGTTGAGGTCGGCTCCTACTTCAAAGACCCCCGGGAGAAAGAAATCATTAAAATCACCTGGAATCACCTCAGGTCGAATCACCCGGAGAGTACTACCAAGCCACGCCCTGGAAACCCCCCAAGTCAAACACCAAATGCCTTGACAGGAGCTTTCTCCACGCTGCTATAAGGACATGGAACAGCCTTCCCCCTGTGGTTGTTGGAGACATTGCATCTAGCAGTGTTCACGCCTTCAAGAAGAGGCTGAACAAACACCTCCTCAGTGTGTGACTGTAATCCCACAAAGCTCAAGGACTGTCATTCATCCAATCAGTTTAGACATATTGTACGCCTGACTGAGTAGCTGCAGGTCATTGATAGGCTCTTTGAATGTATTTTCTCATAGCCTGTATCTGCTTCAGCTTAATAAAAAAATAATAATAATAATAATAATAATCACCCATTCACAGAATTCAATTCACAATCTGTCCCATCATAATTACTGTAGTTGTATCTTGCTTTTTTTTGAGGACCGCTAGCACCTCCTATGTCCAGCTTTGAGGGTTTGTGTAAACACAAACGTTGTCCTAACAAACATTGAATGCCATTGACAATGAATGGCCAGCTTTGAGTGTTGTACTGCGAACTACGTCACAAAGGGTGATCGGGCCTTCGCCATCCGAGCACCAAAGCTCTGGAATGAGCTTCCAGAATTAATTCGCCTCACTGACTCCCTCACACGTTTTAAAAACCCATTTGTTTCAAAAAGCATTCCTATAAATAACTGTTTTTGTTTTCCCCTGCCTTTTACTGATCTTTGGGTATTTCTTGTTTATTACATTCATTATGATAGATCATGTCACTTATTTGTTTCTCTATTTTTCTATTGTGAATTTTCTTGTTATTATTCCTGTGCAGCACTTTGTGGCTCATGCCTAGAAAGGTGCTATATAAATAAAGTTATTATTAAATAAAATAAATAAAGTTATTAATGAATAGCCAGTTTTGAGTGTTTGTGTAAACACAAACATTGTGTAAAACATTATGTAAACACAAATATTGAAGACAAAAGTGAGGACGCAAATTGTGATTGGCCGTGATTGGCAAATTGTGATTGAAGAGCACCCCTCACTTCACACAGGTGTAATTTTTAAACAATTAATTAATTCCACCACCTGCACAGGGAAAATGTAACTATCTTGAAATAAATAAGACATTTAGATTAGATTTCTGACCCTGTAAATATATTTGGCCACTCAAACATAAATTGTATACATTGTACTGTACATTATGTTATATATTTTTAAAACATATGTTTCTATTCTGTATTCTATACTGAATGTCCTACCTCTGGCTTTCTTGTTATGGATGAAGGACTTCCCCAGGACATGCCAGCTGGGTTTGTACAGCTCCTCCATATCCAACTGCCATCGCTCTGGCTCCAGGTACTTGAGGACCTCTTCCACTGTGCCTAAACTTGCCACGGCCGTCGACAGATCCTCCACATTCTGCTGGGATGACGGGAGCCCTGCTGGTACCTCTGGCTCTGACATACTCTGCACCACAAGCAGAGAGAGAGAGAGAGAGGGGAGAATATAAGTTTTATAATCAGAAGAGGCAGAAGAGCTCAAACTTCCGCCTTTATTGATAGTAGGTAGTGGAGCTACAGCAAACGGGGAGAGCGAGAGACGGGAAGTGACACACAGCAAAGGTCGGGATCAGGATTCGAACCCACAACACGCCGTCAGAGGCTGCATTAGAGCCTATATGTGGTTTGTGCCTGGACCGCTCTCACCCAGAGAGACTTGTATTAATGAGCGAGCAACGTCCCCTGTGAGGTAGCTCTGTTGTCGGTTGTACAAGCTGACCTTTCAGGTCACAGCAGGCAGCCACGGACTACCTCGACACCTGTGGGAATTACTGTAATAACAAGGGGATTTAAAAGACCTAATCTGCTGCACCCGGCTGTGTGATGCCCAGTGAGTCCCAGATGTCAACATGTCTCCATCTCTCCGTCACCTTTAGGGAGAGAGAGAGATATAATCCCTCCATTCTTTTCACTCAAGAGGACACACTCCATGCCGAAACCCTCAGTCAGGGTTGTTTGCATGAATACATGTTGCTAAATTGGCAGAGTGACTCTTTTCTTTGATAGAAAAAAATACTATTTGATTGACACGTACAAGGCGTCATGGGAGCATGAGCAGAGAGAAAGCAGGTTGTTTGATCATCGAAAATATGACGCACTTCAGCTGAGCCCGGAAGCCTTTTGGAGGAACAATTGCATAGAAGAGAAACAGATTCTTGGAAGATTACAGTGTGTCTAGGAAACTATTACAACTAAATTCAACATCAAGCAAAAGTAATGGAGGAATAACAAACATGTGTATAGCAAGGCATTGCCGGAGTTTGGGGTTCACTTCCATTCCCTGTGTAGCTCAATATGTAGAGCATGTAACTATTACTGCTAGAACTATTTGATTCTCTCTGGGTCCACCTACACCTACATTATGTTACACCTGTAATGCATACATTGACGTTCAAATCATTGACACTTATACCGCCATTTCCGAAGTCCTTTTTCAATTGAAGCCTAATTTTGATACTAACGCTTAACGCCATTGCCGAAGACCTTTGTCAATTGCGCTTTTATAGTGCATTCGATGGATCGAGCCATAATGCTACTTACGTTAGCCGGTTAGCTAGCTGTGTTAGACGCACAGCACTGGATCGCCCATCTTAGATCGTCGTCGCCATAATAATCCATTCTATCCGTTTCTTTCAATCGCCTGTATCTCCTATTCCTTGTCCCAGATGGCGTTTTGGTCAAAACAGCGTTTCTTTGACGGCACAGAGCCGGCGATGAGGAGCACTGGCATGGACCCACATTGTAAACAACAGTTGAACGGGATCTGTTCAAGTTCCTAGGATAAGCTCCCTACCGGAAGTCTGGAACTGTGGCTTTTCAAAATAAGAGCTCAAATTAAAAAAATGCTGGCGTGAATTAGATCCTATTTTTTCAATAAACGCTAGCGCTAAATGGGTTAAGAGACGTTCCGTTAAGGCTGGTATAGAGTCATTTTTGGGGATGATTAACTCCTGTGGGTTGTGGGTCGCTCGGGAGGACAGATGTTTGTTTTTATTAGGATGACGACCATGGAGAAGAAATGACCAGAGCACTTTGAGCCGCCACACAGCATAGAACACAGAGAAAGCAAGTGGAAAACCACAAGATATTTCAGCTCAATCTGACTCAGGAGAGGGACAGGGTTAAGTTATCAGAGTGATCATGTTCCTGTGAGCTGTCATTGTCACTGCAAATAATAGCCACCAAACAGGAACCAACATTCACACTCTGTGACAACATAATTCCATGCAATAGGCTACATTCGGAAATTACAGTCAGTCAGCACTCCTTCCCACTCCAAACCTCACCTCAGAGCTGGCACTGAATACTAAGCAAAGAACAGACCCAGCTATACCACAGGCCAGAAAACGACAGTTCGTGACAGCAGCATGTTGGAACAAAGATCTCTGACCAACTCTGATGATGCTGCTGCCACATACAAACCACTTTGCATGATGTGTTATGGCTCATTTTGCACGCTATCTACTGACATGAAAAGCCCCAAATTGTTTGATATTGCAATATTAATAGAAAATATTGTCAAGCTGACAGTATGATCGAACAACACAGTTTGAAATAAAGCTCAGAAGACGTTACAGGATCTCCTCCAGGGGCAGAGCTGTGAGGAACGCACTGTGATTCTTATTAGACGAAAGTCTTGGCAGAGTCCTGAACGAGAGGCCTGGAGACCGTTAACAGCTTGAAAACGTTGACGGAACAGCACTGCAGGCCTGGCTTCAGAGCCTCAGATGCGGCAGCCAAGCGCCCATTTGGAGACGGATCAAAATGCTGTCCATAACGCTGTAAGTAGGAGATGGGAGCTCCCACATAAGCTATTTAGGAACAATGCACTTAAAATTAGACCACCGTGTCTAACCACTGGCCTGGAGTCAGTGAAATTGTAAGGTTTGACAGAAAGTTGATGGACACAACACATAACTATGGAAAGGAAAGACAACTGGAGATCAGTGTTCGGTTCGAAGCGATGTTTTTTTTTTTATCTGGCTGAATAGATACTTTTAATCCATCAGATTGCCACTTGAGGGGTGTCAGTTTCGATGGGGGGCATTAAACTGCAGATGTTCATCAGGATCATAACCATGTGTCCACTAAAACACCCAGCATGGCAGCTGTGATCCTGACACGATCATTAATGCATATTTCTAAATGGCTTGAGTGGTCTCATTTTACTCTTAATGTCAAGTAAACCGTTCCCATGTGTCTCTCTCTAATAGCGTAGGCCTGTTAATGAATTGTTTGAAGTACAAATTAACATTTAGAAGGAAGACACTATTCTTCAAATTAATGCCGAGATAAAGTTTATGTTGACCGACCCATGTCTTTTTCCGACACACCACTCGTAGTGTACATGTGCAAAGGTCATGCTCACTGGTTAAAAATGTTATAATTGTTGTAGTGATTGAAGTCAAGTAGGCCTACCAGTGGGCACTGGACTGCTCGGGAGTGATGCAAGCATGCCCCACCCCGTTATAAAATACCCTCAGAGTACCCGTTGTACCCGTCTGTATATTGTGTCCCCTTTATGCCCATGCAGTTCTGTGCCATTCATGGCCAGGCCAGCCTATGACGCCACTACGTCATAATTTGAACACACATATAATTTATGGGGTCTTGCTGTTTTATTTATATATTGTACAGTCCGTCCCCTTTTATGCTCATATGGTTCCCTGATGTCATCAGTATATGTGGACATGTGTGTTCTGGACAACCAGATCTCTATGGCCATCATTGTCGGATCAGCGGTTCTGGAACACCGCCTCTCCGACCGCCTCACGCCGAGCCTATCGGTTGGAGCATTGCAACACGTTGAGCTTTGTAGTTGTGCTATTTTCGGCAAATGTTTGCCTGCCATGTCCAGAATATGGGATGATATGGTTCACATGGTTAAAGCTGGAGAGACGCCGATTGGTTCCCCCTATACCATGAATTTACAAGCGAACCAATCATAACTCACGTGGTCTAAAAGCTAAAACTTTGACACATACAGTATTCTGTCTTGCTGTCCAGCTGCTCTGCTTCTGTGTGACAGGGGGTCTTGCTGCTTTAGGAAGGTTAGCGGGCTAGTGGGTAAGGAAAAGAATGTCACAGTACAACACAGTAGGCCTACACTAGCCTGGGCACCATTTCATTTCGGTATATGATCCGGGCGGGAGCGGATGATATTGTTAGTTACGTCATGTTGTAGTATTGTTTTGTTATTTTGTAGTCGACAGGCAGGAACAACAAACCCGAACTTCATTTTCCCTCAAACCGATTTTTCTCAATAAAAGCTGCAGGCTATGAGAGCTTTTATTGTTATTCTTCCGGTTTGAGGGAAAAGGAAGTTTGTGTTTGTTGTTCCTGCCTGTCGACTACAAAACAATACTACAACATGACGTAACGATATCATTCGCTCCCGAGCGGATCATATAACGAAATGAAACAGAGACCAGGCTTTCCTCAGAGGTGGTGGAAAGCCTGGTGGGCGAGGTTAGGCCTACACAGATCATCAGTTTGAATCTTTGCTTGCTTACAGATTTGTTTCACTGGGAATTAGAAGGGGTTCAGTGTCTTGAGCAAATCACTGAAGTTCTGATCTACAGTATGACAATGCATGTTAAACAATAATCAATGAAAGCAGATCTGCCAAAACCATGACATTACAATAAACAAACAGCACTGACACATGAGATGTCCTGAGATTAGGTTCGTATTTTTACATTGCAACTTCGCTATCTTCAATAGACTTTTATCTCTGTAACTGACATTCATCTCATCTTTAACCCCTTGAAAAACCAAAACAGACTTTGTTCTATTCCCCGGACCATCGTAAAAGGTATTTCCAATTGGATGCAGGCTGTGTGGATCTTTATTAGGAAAAAGAGGAGCGCGTAGCCAGGAGACCTTGTGGTGAGACATTCAGTGCTCAGATGAGAGTCCTGGAATGGCCCGGTTTGAGCCCAGACAACAGTCCAGTTGAGAAATCTGTGGATTGACCTAGACAGGAAGGTGCATCTGAGGTTCCAGTGAAATTGAGCATGGACCTCTTGAGGCAAATAAGAATGGGAGAAAGCTCCCAAATCCAGATGCAACTACAGTTGGTAGAAAGTTTCCCAAACAGGCTCGCCGCCGCTATCAAAGGAAAAACCAAGAGGTGTTTCTACTCAGGAATAATTGAAGGGTCTGCACAATATGCAACCGAGGTATTTGCTATCAGAAATGAGTAGCCCTTTTGTTCCTACCATTGTTTTACTGGTTACCATATGCAGATGAAAAGATGTTTTCATTACAGTCCTCAAGGCCGTAAAATGAAGGTTTAAAGGGTGACAGGGTGTTCAGATTTTAGTCAGCCAGACGGCCACTTTATGTGCAGCAGTGAAAAATACTGTATTCATGAGCATGCATTCATCTTTCACAGGACTGCAAATATACATACATTTGATGAGGAATAACCGTTGGCAAGGACAAAAAGGTACATTAGTGTGTACGTACAGTATGATAATCATATTTCCAAGCAGTGACTGGGGAGTACTGATCTATGTCTCATCACTGTAGCCCAAGTTAATCTACAAATTAAATGTTTTGGGATTATTTCAATCACTTATATTGAATTACTTTTAAGTACAGGTCATTATCGTGTATATCACAATAATATTAGTTTAACATTTCTAGGTGAAAGATTTAAGTTGTTGTTTTTTATGTCCATTTGTCTAGGAGTTCACGTTGGTTCCTACCCTACTTTGTTTTAGAATGGACATGCATGAGTCTAACAGCACTAGGGTGACGTGCTACAGTACATGTATGAGTGTAACAGCACTAGGGTGACGTGCTACAGTACATGTATGAGTGTAACAGCTCACTAGGGTGGCGTGCTACAGTACATGTATGAGTGTAACAGCTCACTAGGGTGGCGTGCTACAGTACATGTATGAGTGTAACAGCTCACTAGGGTGGCGTGCTACAGTACATGTATGAGTGTAACAGCTCACTAGGGTGGCGTGCTACAGTACATGTATGAGTGTAACAGCTCACTAGGGTGGCGTGCTACAGTACATGTATGAGTGTAACAGCACTAGGGTGGCGTGCTACAGTACATGTATGAGTGTAACAGCACTAGGGTGGCGTGCTACAGTACATGTATGAGTGTAACAGCACTAGGGTGACGTGCTACAGTACATGTATGAGTGTAACAGCACTAGGGTGGCGTGCTACAGTACATGTATGAGTGTAACAGCACTAGGGTGGCGTGCTACAGTACATGTATGAGTGTAACAGCACTAGGGTGACGTGCTACAGTACATGTATGAGTGTATAACAGCTCACTAGGGTGACGTGCTACAGTACATGTATGAGTGTATAACAGCTCACTAGGGTGACGTGCTACAGTACATGTATGAGTGTAACAGCTCACTAGTGGCGTGCTACAGTACATTTATGAGTCTAACACATAGACTGTAAAAAATTATGGACAAAGCGTTCGCCGGGTCTAACATGAACGTAAAATGAAGCCTGTAATAATATGGTAATTCCTGATGTAAGTCGCCATCTTTCTAGATCCGTTTGGTACCAGCTGGCCATTGGCTGGCTCCGTTTTGGACCAGCTGGCCATTGGCTGCCCAGACAACGAGGCGGGACTTCCCCCCTTCTTCTCCGTTGGTTTTTATTTTGACTCGAGTGGGAGGGGAATCCCGATCATAGACTGTAACGGTAGCCACGCCCCTCAGAACATACGCAATGTTTTTTTTTCTTTATGGTCATTTTTTTAATTAATGGGACCATAATTTTCCAAAAAGAATATTATGACATTAGAAATGAGACTTTAAACTAGTGACTGGAAGAAGAAAGTATTCATGACCATGTTTATTAAGGTAATACAGTCTAGGTGAAGTTGGGCCAAAATACATGGGCCTCTATGGAGCTATGGGGCTTTTTGGGTCCAGTCCAGCGCCACAACAGGCCATTATATGAACTACCGATTTCAAATGAGGCTTCACGAAATATCTGGCTGACTGCCCCCCTGGTCTAACAGCTCACTAGTGGCGTGCTACAGTACATGTATGAGTGTAACAGCTCACTAGGGTGGCGTGCTACAGTACATGTATGAGTGTAACAGCTCACTAGGGTGGCGTGCAAGCAAAGGAGTGAAGTCCAATGTCTTGCTGTTTTGGTGTTGATTAAAGAAGAATTTCAGACTGCTTATGTATTCACCGCAGGCAAGAAGGCCAAATCAAGGAAAAAATAGGGTTACAACTTACATCACCATCAACTCCCCACCTTCCACCCCACCATCCTATGGAGCTAGTTTACAAGGGTGTGATTACCTCGTTGTCAAATGCCTTTATTCTCTCAAGGCGCGACCACACGGATGTATTTATGGGGACCAAAATGGAAGGTTCATCCCACTGTGTTGAGATGACAACTCCAAAATAGCCGGGAGCCCTTCTTGCAAAACAATATCCACTGCTTCACACGGAGCACAAAACCACTTCCCTGCACCAGAAAAACCTCGAGGAAGCGACGAGGTCCACTGTGCGTGAAAAGCCCTTTTTGTTTCACAAAACCCACACACTGTAATTGAGGTCGATGTATAAAAACAGGCCTCCATTTTTACCGTGCCAGCTTTGAGACTCGTTAGGGGCGCTGCGAGGCTCTGCCATCTGCTCTCCCCCTTCCTTCAATGCCCTGACTAACAGGCTGCATCACATCCTCTATGCTCACTTCACATTTAAGACATTCTGACCTGAGATCAGATTCAAAAAATGTCTTCTACATCCCGGCAGTTTTCTGAAAAAGCTATGTTTCTATGTCAGTCGTTCTTCGATATTTATTTATTTTGCAGACCTAGAAGCTCGTAGCACGCCACTCGGTGGCGAGCTATGAGCTTGTAGATCTGCTATTTTTCAATAGCTAAAGCACAACATAATGCTTACACCAAAAGGGGTTCCTGCCCAAAATGGGTTAAGACATTGAAGCTCATTGCCTATGATGACTGATGAGTGACTTTGACTGAATTTGACAGATTTGGGGCGTGCCAGCAGAGCTGACCAGCCATCCCGAGGGTCAGTTCAGGGCGCGGGGGGGGACCTGTGTTACATGTCCTTGACTAACACTGGCCCTCAGTTTGCTGGTCTAAATAAAGCAAAAAACTGCTCTAAAAAAATGGCACAGAATCCAGTTACAATAAGCAACTTGCAATTGACTGTATAAATGTCTTGAATAAAATGAACAGTGACAGAGCGGGTAGTGTGTGTGTGTGTGTGTGTGTGTGTGTGTGCCCACGCTGTGTGTGTGCGTTCAGGCAGGATTACCGGGGTCAGCTGCCAGAGAGTGACATTTGTTCAGCTTGTGTCGTGCCCACAGTCCCCATTCCGACAGACCTCATCTCTTCTCGCTGAGTGCTTTAACAACCTCCTTGCTTCAGCTGTTTACTGTAGCCTTTTCCTTTCAAAATGACACACACACACACACACACACACACGCCAAAGCCCCCACTGCTTCTGGCCCAGTTTTAATGGAAGTGGTGAAGAAGAGGAATTACTGTAGGGTTTATGTTTAACCCATTCTGACCTGAGATCAGATTCATACGAGGTTTCCGCCGGACACACACTGGTCTGATCAACCCATTCTGACCTGAGATCAGATTCTAAAAATGTCAGTCGTTCTTCGATTTTTCAAAAAATAGCAGACCTACAAGCTCGTATCGCGCCACTCGGTGGCGCGATATGAGCTTGTAGATCTGCTATTTTTAAATAGCTAAAGCATAACATGATGCCAACACCAAAATGGGTGCCCGGTCAGAATGGGTTAAACCCCTGCGTGGCATGGGCCTGCAGTCACTGCTGGCAGCACGCTGTGCTAGCGTAGTGTAGCATATGCTGCAGTACCGTAAGGGCAGGATTGTAAGCAGAAGCCATCTGAACCGAGAGAGGCCAAAGAACTCCTTTACGCCCCATAATCTCACCTTTTCCTCATTTATCTCTCTCTGTCTCTCTCTATCTGTGTCATGGTCGCTCTCTCTCTTAATCACCCCCCCCCCCCACACACACACACACACACACATTCCTCTCTGCCCCCAAGTGTAACTGTCGGTGGCCAAAGGTTGGTGACTTCAGGGTTGAATTGGTTTCTTGTTGTTTTGACCGAATATCTCTGAACATGTCTGAGAAGTCTAAGGGCCGATTCATACTCCTATTTTACCTCTGTTTCGGCGCTGTAGTGCCGAAATGATTTCAGCTCGTCAGAAAATTTCAGTAGCACCGAAGAGCCGACTTTAGGACGGTACCCGCCCCCGAACCTCAAATTACGTCACATTGTAGGCTCTACAGCGCCGAACGACTTTTATTCGGCTCTAAAATAGGAGTATGAATCGGCCCAAAGTGTGGCGAGAACAAGTGACACTTGCAGGTAGCCAATTAGTAGCTTTTGACCCCTTTGCGTCGCCAACCCAATCGCGATCTGTCTTGCATTTCATTCCAACTCTTCCTCGATTTCCTGTTTGTCTCTTATCGAACATTAGAGCAAAAAAAAACTGTTGAGTGCTGAGGCCAAAGAAGCTGCCTCTCACAATTATTGTGACACAATATCAGTATCGTTACTTTCTAAAGTTACTTCGATATGTTACTGGATGACTGCCATTAAAAAGAATCCCATTATATTACAAGATTACCCACTGAGAAAAGTAAAGGGCTACACACACCGTCTGCGAACGCCGCGTGTCAAAACAGCCGCCTCCGTTATTTTGAAAAGGCGTTCACGCCTCGCCTGACGCTCCGATACGCCACCGTTCTATTTTCCAGGCGTTGCCGCGCGGCAACGCCTGTGCCGCGTCGCTGCGCACCCGTTGTGTGTAGGGCTTAACTTTTTTTTGATGATTTTTTGATTACTTTTACGTTACCCGAGTCGACAATTAAAACCCATTTTCGAATGCTTGCGCAAGTTGGTTACACTGTGTTACTGCCTGCCGCCATTGCGCCGCCTTATCACGGCCCATATTACTTAATTCTATGGTTAAAAATAAGAATGATATACATACACCATAGACAATATCCCCTTTACAGCTCTTGTAGGAGCCTTAGGGCTGTATTTTGCGTGTCTTAAGTACCAGGTCTTATTACTTAACTTAAGACCTGGAGGCGTGGTTCAATGCTCTTTGGCCACTCAGAATTAGGGATGCACCGATCCGATACTCGTATCGGAGATCGGCGCCGATCCAGGCTAAAATTCTAGATCGGGTATCGGATCGGTGGCCGATCCATTATCCGATCCGATCCGATAATTATGTGTAATTACAGTATGAAAACAACTCTACCTCCTCTGTGACACAGCAGTGTAGTATTGACAGTATAACATGTGGAATGCAGCCAGGCTACCCTCCTAGCCTGCGCACACATTAACCTGGTCTAATTGTTGCACAGTTATTTAATAAATAATTCAGTGCATTTATATCTGTGTTTGTTACATTTTGTTTTACAAAGTTGGGAAAGTAATGTTTAAGCCTTACACAAAATAATGATTCCAGACTCCACACAGTGAGGCATACAGCTTAATAGGTTATTACGTTTCTGTGGGGGGTATCGGATCGGTACTCTGTATCGGCAGATACTGGACCCCCATGTATCGAAATCGGTATCGGATGCCAAAAAGCCGGATCGGTGCATCCCTACTCAGAATAGCCAAATGGCATTGATCACCTCAAGGTCTTAAGTTAAGTAATAAGACCTGGTACTTAAGACACACAAAATACAGCCCATAGTATTCCTTTAGTCTCATATGCTAGTATAATTGACGTAAGGTATATGTCACTTTAATGTTCACTGGGTCTGCATGGGGCACTGCCACACTGATATCATGGCGTTTACCTGGCTGTCGCTAGAGTATGGACGTTGGGCAGAGAGAGGGGGTGAGTGTGGGAGAAGACAATTTCTGCTGAGCGCCATAAACACACCTTCACCTTTACATCCACGTTTAGGTATAGCTTAAGCCTGGGAACTGTTACGTGTGGTGAGTGAATAAATGGTCAAAACATACAGCTGGAGTGGACCTGAATTCATTGCGTATGCGCGTCATACAAGTGTCCTTTTACAGTAATTCTCATGTTTATAGCTCCTGGCGGCCGGCCTTTTAAACCGCCGCAACAGCTCTTTCTTCATTAACGAATATAATTAGCCACAATCGCCAGCCTACACTTAGGCCTGGACAGAAAATCAAGAGTGTACAGAGTACAGACAATATGCCATGTAATGAGGCCAATCAGGGCATATACTGTAGGCTACAACAAATAAAACATGTACGCCTATTTCAATTTAACAGCAAAATAAAAAATAAATCAAAGTACTTGGGTAGGCCTCTCGACATTAAACACTCTCTTGTGCATGCACGATCTGAGCGCAATCAGCGCAGACTAAGAAGTACATTTTAACAGCAGGCTGCCACTATGAAAATAAAACACCGGCTCAGACATACAATTCAATTGAATTTCACAACAAGTTGTCTCAAAGACCTACAATAGGCTAAAGCCTTTGAAATGAGGACAATCAGGACATTTCTAGCCTGGCTAATAAGCCAGACCGAATCAGCCGTTGGCAAAAAAATAATAATTGCCTGCCGGCAGTGTGATTTGAGTCTGACTTATTAGCCAAGCTAGGACATTTCCACATTGGTGACAGTCACAAATTAAACGCACAGAACCACTATGTAAACTAAATATTGGCTTAGGCTAATGCCTATAAATAAAATGCACAGCTAGGAAACAATATCATACATACTGTAAGGCTGTAAAAAAAGTGCAGAGGCTTCAAATTTCACAGCATGCATAACAACTTTACAGGAAGGTGCGTAAACTGCGTATGGTTTTCAAAACACGGGTTTCTCAAAACGTGCTCCAAGTTTCCTACAGGCTTACACACTTGCGTTAACTCACCAAATCAATGCGTAGCAAGTTACTCGTTTAAATCCAATTTATCAAAGTTGTAACTGAGGAGAAGAAGTTTTTCAAAGCTCGCGTTTGCCGCCATTTCGCTTGAATCATTAATTAATTAGCACATGAATGAATCAGCTGGCTGCTGCTGCACAGGCACACATGCCCCTTCAGGACGTGTTGGGAGCAAAATCACACGTACAGTAACTAAGTAACTAACTAATAATTAGCAAAACTAACTCGTTACGTTACTCCGTTACCCCAAAAAAGTATTCCTCTTTATATAACACCGTTATTTATAAACACTGTTACAGCCAACACTGCACAATATGTCATACGAAAAGACAAAAAAGAGACAAAGAAAGAAAGCCGTCCTTTCATGTCCTACCCAGGATGGATTCAAACCCAGGCCTCCATCATGAGACCATATTTCAGAAGGTATCCCTGCTTGATCAGGGGAGATTTACTATGACATTCAGTCAGTACCATTTACTGCCACCTACTGTACATATACCAGTACAGTATAGGTGTCCTACGGTACTACGCAACAGCAGGATCTAAATGTCTCAATGGAAGTGTAGAAAGATCATCTCCAACCACTTCAGATAGTGCTAGTTATGCAGATTGGCTGAAATACGGGTTGAATTCATTAAAATAAGTCCCAGATTGCAGTTTGAATGTCAAGATAAGAAAACGTCTTTTAACAAGAGCGTATAGAGACCACATTCAGGCGTCCATGATACCTCAGGGCCATACATACTGCATTTAGAAACTTGTTGAAACACTCACTGCCTCATTGAAAACATACATCTTCCTGAGCGGGGGAACTCTGTCAGTAAGGTTCTGCCATGACTTGCTGTGAGCTTGTTGACAATGAAAGCATGAGCGCTCATTCTTACTGAGCCATGCTAGCTGCTCAGATCTCTTAAACTGGAAGGTTGTTTGGGTTGAGGGAGAACTCTGTGATGTCCTGTAGAAAATACAACACATCCCCCCCCCCTCCCCTCCCGGTCCTCCCTAAATCACATCCCCGTTTTATAATCTTACTCCTCTAACTGGCTCTAAAACAGCACCGTCTTAAAATAGACACTTTTATTCCTTTATTATACAGTCTGTTATTTCCATGACCTTACGACTGAGCAGATGCTGATGACTGATATGATGTGTGGTACATGAGGCATTTCCATGTCCAACAGATTATAGAGTAAGTTTGAGATCAGTGGGATTTAAGTGACACACGTTCTTACAGGAATCCTATCATTCGATGATAGGATTCCTGTAAATTCGATGAGTCTTTCGTAGGCTGGCGGTGAACTTCCAGCATGAGCTCTCAAGAACACATTGGGTTATATCAGTGTTATATCAGAATTTCACATGGCCTCCTCACAATGGAAGCATGTGTTGAGGATATGTACAGTAACGGTGCTAATCTGGTACAGGTATTGTTCACACATTTTCTTTTAATGCCGATATGCTTGGTTAAGTTTCATCAAAATATAGATACCCCTGTTCAAATATTACTCAACTACAAGTGAAAGTTGCTCAGTCAGACTTGCAAGTTAAAGTACTGGAGTATTCAATTCAATTCAATTTTTCAATACACTGCTGTATTGAAATGTCAACATTTTCAACAACAGAAGTATCAAAAAACACAAATACTAGTACTAAAGTGCAGATACTCAAAATCTTTAGTTAAGTAACAGTACTCAAATGCACTTTGTTTTACGGTCTGTCCACCGCTCCTGGCCACCTTCACAAAGCCAGGAGCCCACAGATTACTGAGGGGCCCGGTTGTTTACCGAGAGCTTGTCAACAGAAGTGTAACATGACAGGTTAAAACATGGCACTCGTCACTTTGGTTTATCTCTGGGCTTTTGTCAGGGAGTGCAGCAGGACAGAGAGCTGTGTGTGTGTGTGTGTGTGTGTGTGTGTGTGTGTGTGTGTGTGTGTGTTCTTAAGAATTATGAAAAGAGAGGCAAGAAAGATGAGGAGAAGGAGAGATGAGATTAAGGAAGGGTGAAGCCAAGGGCAGATAGATAGATCTTTGTGTAGCATTAGTCTATTTAAATATGCTCATTTGTTGAAGTACCACCAATTGGGGCACTCAAATCACTCAAAGTCAAGTCTCAGCAAAGACTATAACAACAAAGCTGTGTAAAATACACCGGATTTAGCAAGAATGCTAGTTTGCATCCATAGACCCCCATTCCCCCAAATATTATCCCTTCTGCTACCAGAAGGGTAGCCAGACCTAACCTAATAACATGCTATGCTTTATCATCACTTTACTCTACTCATTTTTTACTCTAAATTCAAGTCACCACATGGAGTCAGCGGCCTAATTGAACTGGACGATGATACCGATGTCCAAATTGCCTGTGTAGCCCTCTGCCCTACCGAACGACTCTAAATTGGACCATGATATGAACATGTGTAATTGTGTATCGAGGAAGGCTTATTTATGCAACCAGTGGTGTCTCCCCCCAATGGCCATTAGTGGAGAATGCAGGTGTGTACAGTAGCTCACTTGTTCAGACTAGTGATGGGAATTATTATTTTCAGTATACTCAGAGTGGTGTAAAGAGTGAGTGGCGAACAACTACGTTCACTTCAAAGCACCCGTTTTTAAACAGTTTGCGGAGCCTCTCAATAGTTCCCGGAGGTTACGGTGCACTATGCAGCAGAATAGACCATTTTGTGATGCATTTTTAAAAAGGTAAAACGCTCAGATTTGTAGATTCATCATAACATCCGATTCAATTTAACATGTAAATGGAACCATCTGAGGTCTACGTGAATCACATGATGTGTCGTCGCCACTTTCTCTTCATTCGAATCAGTTCACAAAAAGTTTGGCTCTAAATGATTTTTCCACCAGTTGTTTCAGTGCGTGGCTGGAGCTCCACCTGCATACCCACTCCCTGAACCGAAATGCAGTCCAACGTGAACGGGGACAGGTCGTTCGCGCAACACGTCCCCTCAGCCTATGGGATGTAATAAACTCTACACACTGGCCTGAATTAGCCCAGCGCAGTGGTATATTAGTATCGCAATGCGAGGCTAGGCCTGAATGGTATCCATCACAAGCACTGCATATAATTAGATTGAAATTAAATGTGTGCACTCGGGTTTCAATAATGTAAACAACAATGTTTACAGTATTTTAAAAGTCATTTGATGAATGAATGGTCTGAATGCTTTTAACAGAGAGGAACGCCCCCGCACCATCTGATGAACTTCCCAGTGGTCTGATACTATAGTGCAATTATTAGATTAGATTAGTAGTGTGGTTGCCTCGTTATGCTATTATCAAACATAGATGATATCAAACATATCAGTCTACATTTCCCCAATAGGTAATGCATGTAACTAAGAAGCCTGGCCGCCCACCCCCCCATGCCCCCTGCAAACTACCGTGGTGGTACAACAAGCAGCATGCACTCACCACAGGGAGAAGTGAGTAGCGAATACAGAAGCCAGGTTCCGACGGGAAATACTCGTCCGAGATGAAGCGGATCCTGATCTGACTGCCTTTGGACGTGTGGCCCGCTGGAGCGGACTGGGATCCACACCAACGACCCAGGATGGTGTTCTCAGTCGGGTCCTCAATCTCCACAAAGTCATACCTGGTAGAGAGAGAGAGAGAGACGCACAGAGAGTGAGGAGAGACAGAGCCTATATAGGAGAACACTGATGTTACAGCACATATTCCTTTTGTGTTGAAATGACACCCAATTAATATAAATTAAATGTCTGTATAGATGTCTGACTCAATGCACTCACATCACATGCAAGGAAGACCACTGTAAAAGGGTGAATGAAAATAAAATCTTAATTATGTGGTTCAATGTGCATGTATGCGGGCGTATCCGTCTGTCACTAGAGAGTTCAAGATAACATGTTTACATCCAGGTTTTTACATGTTAGTCATTTATCTAACGAGTGAGTTGTAGAGCCGTGACACAACATCCTGTTCATTAAAGTAGATGACATTTCCCAAGGTGTGTTTTTGTGTCGCACATAACCATATGTGGCATGACATCATGTGATGGTGAAAAGTTCCCAAAGCTTGGCCCATAATGATGAGGTCAGTTTTGTCCCAGTTAAACCCTGACAAGCCTTCTCTCCTCACCGCAAAGCTATTAGCTTACTTCATTGGGTTACTAGCTGCTGGAGAACAGATGTTCAGACACCAGCCTTTTCATCCGTTTCATTCAGTCTGGCTTCACCTCCCATTGAGCCTCTCATTCACCTCAATACTCTTATTCTACTACTCTGCCACCAATATGTGGAATGCACAGTCTGACGCCATCCCTTCTTTCAAAAAATAAGACCTGGAAATCCGGATTTTCAGGCATGAAGATGATGGCCATCTTTCAGGAGACCACAAGGGGAGGTATACTCACTTTCCCATAGAAAGGAGATGGCATTCACCGTCGTCATTTTCTTTCTTGTCTACTACTTTGTATAGTGTTTTATATATTTTTGATAAATATGTATTTTAGTGTTATTATTATGCCATGTTGATGAATTGAAAACATTCGACCACAATAGAAACTAGATCTGCACTGTGTCGAGTGCCTACTTGAGCGTTGCACACAAGTAGGCCATACATGGCCTACTTGTGCGCAAGCAGAGTGCACAACTACTGTCCATCACACAAATCTCAGCCTCTCTGTAAAACATTGAAATTAAATACTAAAGTTGGGTTATTATAACTGGCTGTCAATGGTGACGTAATTACGATATGTTTCAATATTGGTTGGGTAACAGGTAACGTATATACAGACTGTATGTAAGTTGTAAGTTGAAAGTACTATACTGCGGTTGGCTGGCATTTTTAGGCGCATTTGGTGACGTAATTAATGTCGGGTTATAACTGACCGTCGATGGTGATGTAATTAGGATTGTGACGCAATTGTTTCAGTGATGGGTGAATTAAAGGTAATGTCTGTACTGTATGTATGTATACATGTATGTAATCTGTAAATCTTTATTACGTCACCATCAAAAGCCAGTTATAACCCGGCATTGATACATATCTTAATTAGGTCACCATCAACATCAGTATATATACCTCCGAGCATATGCACATTCGCACCAGTACGACCACAATACTTGCGTGCTCTGCTTGCGCAAGTAACGAGTCCCCACTTCATTACTATTTTGTTATCCTTTTGGCCTACATGTCCGACTGTAGCTCGTGCTGTTTACATTTCTGTCTAATAAAGTATTCAATCAATCAAAAACCTCTAAGTCATCCTCTCATGTATCCTCATCCAGTCTCTTATTCACCCTCTCGTTCAAGCTCTTATTCAACCAATCCATCATTCAGCCTCCCATTCATTCGCTTCAAATAAGTGGCTTTGTTTACATTTCACTAAATTGGTTCAGACTGGTTTCAAGATAAAAGCAAGCAGTACAAGTGCAGCACAGATTGCAGCTGCTGTGATGTTAAATAAACTGGGTGGGGTTGGGACTTCCTGACATGGATGCCTTTGATTTGGAAAAGGTTACGCAGGGAGTCACTACGAAGAACAAAACAAACTTTTAGGAGAGGGCAAATGTCCACACTGTTTTGTGTATAGTCTATGGCTACAGAGATAAAAAGACGTTTCCTTTCAAATAAACATTCCCAAAATGAAGAGTGCCCTTATCCAAACCATTTAACCCATTTAGACCTGAGGCCGATTTTAAAACGCCTATATAAATATAGAGTATAAAAGAAAAAAAGAAAGAAAATACACAGCAACATTAAAAAAAAAAAAAAAAAAAAGATGCTTTCCCTGTTTTGAAGGAATAACCGGTGTGCCAGTGCACATACGTCGTCAAAATGTTTTCTGCACGTAGATCAAAGGCAGATCAAAGGCATGCAAGGCGCATCTGCGCACCAACAGCTGAGACAGTTATGTAGAGAAATCTGACAGGCATTCAAAAGGAACTCAAATGTGATGTTAATGTCCTGTAAGTAGACTTAATAAAACTAGTGTTTTATTTTTATTTTGAAGAGGAAGTTAGTGAAGTCTGTTTCAGTTGTAAACAAGCTACAAGCTACAAGCCCCCCCCCCCCCCCCACCCGAAGGTTATTTTTCAAATTAATTAGAAACGAATGGTTCGAAGTTCGAGTCCTAAAAACAGGGCTAGGGTACAGCCTTAGTGCGCGTTGTGTTTACAATCAGTTGATGAAACGGGAGAGAACAAAACCATAGCAGCACATTCAGCGCCGCACAGGTTCGGTTTAGACAAGTCATATTTCCCTGTCTTTTATAATGGTGTGCAATACAGGAGAGAACATTGAACGATGACTACAGTGAGTGTCCTGTCCTACAACATCACATGGGACATTGAGTGAGTGTCCTGTCCTACATTACATGGGAATTTGAACGATGACTACAGTGAGTGTCCTGTCCTACAACAGTATACATGATCGGACATTCAAATCAAGTTGCCGTGCAGCGCGGCGGGGTCAGGATATATCAGGATAGGCTAATGAGGATATCATTGGCAGCTGTGCATACTTGATCAAATAAGCAATAGATTTAACAAGCTAGATGATTTCAGGCGGAGAGAGCAGGAGAGTAGGAGAGAGAGAGAGAATAGGAGAGGGAAAGAAGGTACCGGAATGCATTTTTTCCCAATTTTGCCCGCCGCGCTGAAAACCTTGACCCGCCACCTGCCTGTGGGTTAACCCACGGGACCTGCAGGCAACAGGCTGGCCCGCGCATCACTAACGGATAGGCTTTCCCGGTCTTAATGTGTTGAAGAGTAAAGACGACAACACATTAGTCTTTCATAATGATCATTGGGTATTACGGTTTCTCCATAAAACTTTACAACCCATACATATACATACGACGCATATAAACACAACCTGCCTTGTTAACTCAAACCTTTTATAACTAAAATATTGGCTTAAAAGAAAGAAAAAAAAACAGCTGATGGGAGTATGCTAGAGTCAGCCAGCAAGGCTGAACAGATGCTATATTTCTAATCATTGTCGCCGTAATTCAATTTAGTGATGCTATATCTTTCATTTGAGCATGGCTTGGTAGCATTATTGTCATTTTGAGCATGGCTGGAGAGCCAATCATAACACTGGAACTATATTACATAGATTACATATTAGTCGAGTCTTTGGTGTGTGCCGTTATGCTTCAGAAGGAGACAGCAGCAGTGTGTCTCTGTGATCAGCTTCCACACACATCCTGACAGATGTTCCATTAATAATGTAGGAGGGACACATTGTCACACACAGACATGTGTCTCAGATCCTGCAGTGTTGTACCACATGTTTACAAATGTCCTGGAATATATAGAGCTACCTGGAGAAAGGAATCAGATCAGAGAGGGGGGGGGGGGCAATGAGAGAGAGAGAAAGAAGATGGGGGACAGAGTGAGACAGCTAGAGAGAAAGAAATAGGGTGAGGTACTGTATATACAGTAGAGATAAAAGACAGGGAAAAAACGGATTGGGAAAGACAGCCAGCCAGACAACTGTTTTTGATCAAATCAGCATACTATTTGCAATTTACTATTCCAAACGTTTTCATGTCCACATTGCATTGCATTCTAGACAGTAGACAGAACTGCACTGATCTGTACGATGTGCCAAAACTCTTCCGTTGCTGCCATGCCAACCAGCAGCAGACAAGACACACACTCTCTGCCCATCCCACGCATGCACGCATAAAGCTGAGATGTAAGAGTGTCTGTGCTTGACATTCAATCTGTGTGTGTGTGTGTGTGTGTGTGTGTGTGTGTGTGTCCTGTATACAGTACACCTCAGCAGCAATGAACAGCTGTCTCCCACCGAATACTGTCATGTGTTTATTACTTTGTATAGAATCATGTATCATACAGAGCGGTTTTAGCTGCGACCATGTATCCACTACAAGTCTTGTCGGGTCGGTCAGTCAGACCCGAAAATGTACAAAACGGAGAGCTCATCACGCACGGACAGCATGCTCCATTTTCCCATGATGCAGAGTTCGGCTGCGGGTTTGTCTGTCACTCACTCAGGGACAGTAGGTCAGAGAGCGGTTCTCGACTGACCACAGCATGTACAAAAACAACAACACAACGGTCGTCGGGGTTTGCCGACTGCTGAATATGCCGTGGAATTAGTTTTGATAACATAAACGATAGTTCTGTAGAGGCAGTATAACACTGTGAGCCAGTGACATCAGTGGGTATGCACTGTGTGAATTGTGTGCTCTAAACGTGACCGGACTGAAATTTTCTTTTTTTTTATATATATATATATATAAAAGTACAATGAAACAAGAGGCCATGAAGAAGCAGATAAGAATGTGTGAATGGAGAGAAATAAAGAGAGAGAGCGAGAGAGAGAGACTGAAATTGTGAAGTGATCGAGACTGAGACAGGAGAAGAATGAAACTGAAGTGGGAGAGATAAAGACTCGGAGATTACTTTTACAATTCGGGCATTCAGTAGACACTCTTATTCACTCGACTTCATAGACAGAATGAAGATTGCGTGCGTGTGTGTGTGTGTGTGTGCGCACATGTGTGTGTGTGTTAGAGAGAGTGAGAGAGAGAGAGAGAGAGAGAGAGGAGGGGAGGGGGGGGGGTAAGAAAAGAGAGGAAGAGACACACACAAATAGTGGAGATGTCGATAGCGTAGTTTAGACATGTGTGCGCACGTTGCTCTGCCAGCTGTGTGTTTTGGGACCTGTTCAAAATGCTGAGCCTCGGACCAAGGGAAAAAAACAAAACAACAGTAAAAAATAATGTGGTTTCTGGAGTGGTGGACGACGTGGCAAGGACTCCCGTGACCCTGGAAACAGGAAGTTGTAAGTGTTACTCTATTAAAGTTCTCTCCGTATGATCCTGTCAGAACATCTGGGCGACTGTGGTTTAGTCCCAACCCACGTGTTGAGAAACCCACGTGTAGAACCCGCCGGCCAACGTGCGACTAGAGATGAAGCATTGTGCAGATCCGTAATAGACGTGTATATATATATATATAATTATATATATATATCCTCGTCCACATGAAAGGTTATGCAAAAGATATTCATGCCGAATATGCACACAGGCTGCAGTCCAGCCTTATGTGCATAATAAAAGAAACATAATAATAAATGTGCTGGAACTCAGAGACAACTAGACTTGGTAACACAGGTAGCTGTAGCGGCACACAGTCTGGTCCACCTGTCACCTACTACAACAGCTTAAACAGTGTAAACCTGTCAAGGGTGATTGTTGATGTAGGAGCAGCGCTGAGGTCATGGCGTCCATCGACACCCTGTCAGCTCTCTGGGGACACACAGCTGCTTTCCATCAGCCAATAGGGGGCTCTTCAGGAATGGCTAACCGCACAGCGTGCGACTCGGCGCCTCTCACCTCCACCTCAACTCCTCTCGCCTCGTCTCTGGTCAGTAGTAGCCTCGTCTCTGGTCAGTGTTGATGCATTGACAGCAGAGCTGTAGGGTTTCATTCAGGGAGGATGAATCGATCATTGGACCTCATGGATTCCAGTGCGTGCGCGCGCGCGCGCGTGCGTGCGGACGGTTAGCTAGGAATGCTGTGTGACTTTGGAGAAATCCCATGGCCTCGTCTTAAAAAACACAAAATCGACTACATCAAGTAAATGCTGTCCTGCTTCGCCTAGTCGCCAAACAAATCACAGGGCTGGCGAGGGTTTCAATATTAACCAGCTGCTACGGTCGGCCAGGCAATCTCACCAAATGTCCTCGCTCCCACTCTACGTCTTTGAAAATGGACCACAGCAGGGCATATGTCTTTGAGATAACACAGGACACGTGGGCAGCATGACAACAACAGGGGAAACCCCCTGAGATTAGAAGCCAGTATCTCTCTAGATCTACCTGCCTAATATATGGATCTCTCTACCCATAGTCCATTTGTCTGCCTGGCTTTCTTTCTTTCCATCTGTCTACCTCTTTCTCTGTCTGTATGAATGTCAGTCCATCCATCTACCCATCATCCCATCTGTATAAGAATCAACCAATCTTTCTCTGTCTGCATGACTGTCAGTCCATCCATCTACCCATCTGTCTAAGAATCAACCTATCTTTCTCTGTCTGTATGACTGTCAGTCCATCCATCTACCCATCTGTCTAAGAATCAACCTATCTTTCTCTGTCTGTATGACTGTCAGTCCATCCATCTACCCATCTGTCTAAGAATCAACCTATCTTTCTCTGTCTGTATGACTGTCAGTCCATCCATCTACCCATCTGTCTAAGAATCAACCTATCTTTCTCTGTCTGCATGACTGTCAGTCCATCCATCTACCCATCTGTCTAAGAATCAACCTATCTTTCTGTCTGTATGACTGTCAGTCCATCCATCCACCCATCTGTCTAAGAATCAACCTATCTTTCTCTGTCTGTATGACTGTCAGTCCATCCATCCACCCATCTGTCTAAGAATCAACCTATCTTTCTCTGTCTGTATGACTGTCAGTCCATCCATCTACCCATCTGTCTAAGAATCAACCTATCTTTCTCTGTCTGCATGACTGTCAGTCCATCCATCTACCCATCTGTCTAAGAATCAACCTATCTTTCTGTCTGTATGACTGTCAGTCCATCCATCTACCCATCTGTCTAAGAATCAACCTATCTTTCTCTGTCTGTATGACTGTCAGTCCATCCATCTACCCATCTGTCTAAGAATCAACCTATCTTTCTCTGTCTGTATGACTGTCAGTCCATCCATCTACCCATCTGTCTAAGAATCAACCTATCTTTCTCTGTCTGTATGACTGTCAGTCCATCCATCTACTAGGGTTGGGTGACGATACGAATACATCGTCAATCGCGAATATACGAAACCAATCGCCGAATATTTTTATTAGGCGATTTCTCGGGACGATTTAGCCCAGATAACCTGTAAAGTGTGAGCAACAATTTGGCCCAGCAAAGTAGTAACAGCGGCCGGGTGGAAATCCCCCGTTATAATGGTATCAGTCCCCGCACTCAGCACTGTCAGCAGCCAGCATCGGGCACCGGGGCACGGCACTTACGGCAGCCTGGCTGGGAGCTGAGGAAGGCTGTAGCCTACATGTTGTTTAAGCTCCGGAGTCCAGACCCATGCAGTTTAATACAGTCACAACAGAATGCACACTGCTGTCTCGTGTCTCATCACAATCCCAATGCCTCACCCGTGAAGTCGGGGGGGGGAAATAAAAAAACTGTCTACTAGTGTTAGTGTATAGGCACGGGGATCATTCATTAGCTTTAGCGCTTAGCTTAGCGTGTAGCCAATACTGGTGCAACCCACTGATTGAACTTCATCTCCGCCTGTAATCTAAGTTATTTTATGGACAACGTGAACAAACCCCGACACCAGCGCTGCAAAAATAGACAGATCTACAAGCTCTCAACGCGTAGCGAACGGCACTGCAAAAACAGGCAGGACGCGACGCCTTGAGAGCCTGTGTCAGCTGTGTGGATCAGCCCGGGGCGGCCGCAGCAGCTTGTGGGCTCCGCTGCTCCGCTCCGAGCCTCCGACGACCGGTGCGGGGAGGGAAGGGAGCTACCTGGCTGCGCAGCAGAAACAGACTGATCTACAAGCTCTCAACGCCTAGCGAACGGAGCTGCAAAAACAGGCAGGATGCGGCGCCTTGAGAGCTTGTAGATATGGCTTTTTTGCGACCTGCAGTGAGCTGTTCTCACTTTACTTTTATGACACGAATACATCGTCAATCGGCGAATATTGGTCAGACGATGGGCGGTTGAAAAAAATTGGCATATCGCCCAACCTTACCATCTACCCATCTGTCTAAGAATCAACCTATCTTTCTCTGTCTGTATGACTGTCAGTCCATCCATCCACCCATCTGTCTAAGAATCAACCTATCTTTCTCTGTCTGTATGACTGTCAGTCCATCCATCTACCCATCTGTCTAAGAATCAACCTATCTTTCTCTGTCTGTATGACTGTCAGTCCATCCACCCATCCGTCTAAGAATCACCCTGTACTGTACGTTACATACTTGCAGATTCCATCCTCGGGGTCCTCCAGTCCAAATCGCTGGTCGAAGGTCAGCTGTATCCTCATGTTGCTGCTGGCTACCAGCCTCCAGACCAGTGCGGTGTTCCTGGGGTAGGTGTGTGGGTAATCTGGACTCTGCACCATTCCCTCTCCAGTCACCGTTAGGATCTTCTCCTGGTGGGAGTCCTGAACGCCTGGCAGAGAAACAACAGTTAGGATCCACCCAGGAAGACTCCATAGCTGTTATTATCCTACTGTATATCTGAACAGCGAAAAGGATCAATCTATCGTCTAAACGTAAGGTCACTCTGTCTAACAATTTATTCCATTAAATGTGTTTGTCACAAAAGAAAAACACACACACACACACACACACACACACACACACACACACACACACACACACACACACACACACACACACACACACACACACACACACACACACACACACACACACACACACACACACACACACACACACACACACACACACACACACACACACACACACACACACACACACACACACACACACACACACACACACACACAGCAGCAGGGGTACAATATAGAAACACTGTTGGAAGTTTGTTAGTGGTTCAAACAGATGACTAACCATATCCGCGGCACGCTCTGGCACTGGCATTGAAATGCTTGATTGCGGTTTTATTTTTGCCATGCGTTTTGAGTGAGGAAACACCAGCAGCGTGATTCATGTTGACTTCATTCAGCGACAGAAAGGAAAACACTGGCAGGTTCAAGTTGGCTCCGAGAGCAGAGCCTGGACACGATCAGAAGAACCAGGTTCAGAGCCAACACTGGAACTCTGGACGCTTCCAAGGACAATATTTCTGACCTGAGAAGTGGTCTGTCCAGTGGCGTAAAAGTACTGTAACTAAGTACACTTTGGTACTTAGTATAACGTATAGACCACACTATTGCTTTCAATAAGCAAAGATAATGATCAGATGGGGTTGTTGCCCGACCCGTGCCAGCGTATTTGTAATATATTTCCCAAAAAGTAGCGGATGTTTACGTCAGTTTGAACCGGAAGTGAAAGTCGGCCAGGTCACAGTAGTGGAATTGGGCCTGTCTATCCGACATCACAACTAGTCAATCTAAGCTCTAATCAAGCGCCGAATATCGCATTTTTGGCAGATGAGCCATAATGCATATAAAGCCGTCTTTACATGGGGATTTTTTGCCGTTTTTTACGTGATCGCAGCTTGGCGCTAGCAAAAAATGCTACAACATGCTAAATTTGACGCGAATCAACCACCGATTAAACAAAACTGGCCTTTACGGCTATGGCATGCTGGACAGAGTAAAGGTAAGCTCACTTAAAAGTCAGCACTGACTGAAGTTGTTCATACTTATCAATGTTGGATAGCTAGGCCACGATCCAGCTCTTTACTAATCCTTCCTTTACACCAGCCTTCATATCAAGATCCAACTTGATGAAAGCTCATTCTCTTCACCTGGCATAGACTCCAATGCCGCCTATCAGAAATATTAAAAAAGGTATAAAACAGACATGACACGCTTTTTCTGATTACATCAGATTGCAAGTATTACTTTGATGTCTTCATTTAGAGCTGGGCCCACGCCAGGCCGAGACCAGTCTGACTGACAGAAGAGCCGACGTAAAGAAAAACAAAACCCGGGCAAGACTTCTCAATGAACAGACTCTTTCACAACACCCAGGAGCTCTGGCACCCAAAACAAACTGTGCCTTCCTCAAATAATACACACCTTGTTTGGGGCTAAAGCAAACTTTTGCAAAGCCATTCTTCCTTTGCACTCCTCGCAGGTAGCGAATGGATGTTTTGTGCAGTATTGACAAAGACGCGAGGGGTTTCCGTGGCCAGAGTGCGCCTCGGGATCCGGTACATTTGACAAGGCAAAACCCCTCCGTGATCCCATTCATAGTCATCCAACCAGGCTTCTCTCTCTCTGACTGCAGCCAAGCGCTCTTTTGATGTCTTTGCAGAATTGATTGAAAGAAAGGAATAAATGGGTTTTATTGCCCTTTAATCAGAGCTGCAAGTAGCTACAGAGCACCGTTTGATTGACTGCAGGGTCCTCTCTCACTTCAGTTTTCTTGCTCAGGACTAGGCAACAAGCTGATAGCTTTTGTATTATTAGAGTCTGGCCTTCCATCACAACATGTTTTTAATTACATCCCTATTACAGGGGGCTCCAACATATAGGACCCATAAAGTACATAATGATTAATGTAAAAAATATACACGATGGTTGAATATATGACCCCAGATGTACTGTACACTACAGTGAGTGGAACAGTAAGTATAACATATGGTTTTAATGTAAGCGGTTCCAACAGGAAAGAAAATCCCCCCAACATACCGGGGCAATTCTACATAGACACATGGTTTTTGGGGACCCACTCCTGAGCATATACTGCCTTGGGAAAAAATCAGTTAAACGTTGAATGGAATGCTTTGTTATTAAGGTTGTAATTAAAGGGGGAGAAATGTGAAAGGAAAATCTGAGGTTTGCTGCTGTGGCGAAAAAGAGAAGAGAGAAAAAAAACTCCAGAGATGAATGAAAAGAAAGTTAGACTCAGATGAAAAGGTATAGTCCACACACAGACCTGCATGAAATCATACTTAATCCTAAAAGTCTGGGAATATCTTGTATAATCCTATGAAGCACTCATCAAGTGTAATTGCAAGAGGTGGGTGAACAATGTCACCACATTCCTCTGCAGGAATGAGCCGAGTGATTCTGTGGTTTCTTTTGTTTTCCAAGCGGCGACCGTTTACAAAAAGAAAGTACCTAGGCTCTCCCTGAATGCCCGTTTGTGATCAACACAAGACCCACGAGGCTGCAAGTCGCACACACACACACACACACACACACACACACACACACACACACACACACACACACACACACACACACACACACACACACACACACACACACACACACACACACACACACACACACACACACACACACACACACACACACACACACACACACACACACACACACACACACACACTTTGTTTCGTTTTTTTTGTCTCCTAAACTTTCTCTGTTAATATAAAACCTCATGTTCAGCCGCTGTACTAACACACACTCCAACAGTCGGATCCAATTCCAGGCCTTGAAAGTCCAAGTTGAAAATGACCTCACTCTCAGGGTTAACCAGTGTTGTTCTGTGATCAGACAGCGCTCCCTCCACGCTGAATCACCTCAAACATGACTTCTCCTTGACCTACTTATTTTTTTTTCCTGTGAGGAAAGTAGAGCCGGCTATTAGGAGAGGAAGTGAGTCTGAATAAATAGGAGGCCGAGCTGTACAGAGCTACCATTGTGCTTTGTTCACACGTTGGTGGGTGAACCATTCATGCTGTTAAACATTAACTTCCCCACAACTGAGAACAGAGAACAGTGTGCACGCAGGGGTCTATGGAGAGAGAGAGAGAGAGATGCACACTGGTACAGTAGGAGCACACACAAAGACTTCTGCTAGAATAATGTCTGCACACTCCTCCTGGGACTAATAAGAATATTACATTTAACCACTTAAGCCTAGTTAGAAAATATAAAATGATATTTTTTAGGGAGGGACAGACAGTAGGCCGACATGAAATGGGGAGAGAGAGATGGGGGGAAAGGCCGTCGGGATCGGTGTCGAACCCGCGGCACACTGCCAGACCGGGCCACCAGGCAAGGTGCCTGGACCGCTGAGCCACGGCCCAGGCCAGAAAATAGCAGATCTAAACACTCACAACACGTCACAAGCGTGTACTTAAAATAATCAATTATCAATTAATAACCAGCTGCTGTCTTATATCTCCAGAATTGTGCTATGAAATGTAAATATCTGTATTTGTGTGGAAACAACAACAGGATCTGTCCAGGTGACTAACCGTGAGAGTGTAGGCCTTAGCCTACTGCAAATGGAACCAAAGGACCCTTTTATAACAAACTCTGAGACTGTACAAATGGACTGTTATGGGTCAATTTGGTTGTATTTGTACACTCTCAGGTAGGCCAGTCTCCAAACCATAATATATCGCACCTCACGCACAGCTGTCGGTTGTACTGTATGTTGACATTGGCTTGGCAGGTATTAAAGAACATCTCTCATATGTGTCGAAATCGCGGGGGTCTGCATGGGGGTCCGCGGTAGTCTGTGGTAGAGTGACTCGCCGTCTGTGTGAAACAACTGGGGGAGGACTATAGGA
This sequence comes from Protomyctophum parallelum, assembly GCF_964188405.1. NCBI lineage: Eukaryota > Metazoa > Chordata > Actinopteri > Myctophiformes > Myctophidae > Protomyctophum > Protomyctophum parallelum. The sequence goes on along the minus strand of NC_139711.1, from coordinate 6,050,305 downwards.
GGGGGACTCACGCACCGTGCCAGCGAGGGCTAGTCAGATCAAGATATCGTCGTGAGCTTGTAGATTGGCCATTTTCAGCACGCGGAAAGATGCAGCCATGCAGGCACTGCAATACTACTATCCCATTGGCTGAGAGGTCGGCTAGAGGCAAAAAGTGTGCTTGCCTAAAGACGAGGCAGCCAAAGAGAAGAGAAGTTGTCACTGCCAAGCCTATAGAATGTAGCCCAGTCTGCTTCGCAGCTGGTCAAAATGTGTTTAACTATTTTGAAATATTTTGAACATTTTCACCTGTAGTGATGCCAGGGCTTAAGTGGTTAAGAATATCAGTATTGCTCTGTTCTTAACAAAGAAAGCGAAGATAATTGCAAGGGTTGCACAGGGCGTGCACAAACACATGCACACCACACGCACACACACACACACACACACCTGAGTAAAAGCAGAAAATTACATGCTGCATGTTTCTCATCCAAGAGCAGAGTCTTGTCCAGCATTGTGTCAGGAGGAGAACTACAATAACCTCATTCATATTAAATCATGACCTTGTCCCATTACAACCAAGCCTGGGGTCTGCTGGTTTATCTGGTGTTCATATTCTGTGATAGAGCGGACATAACTTTGGCTTCAGGATCATTTAAATACACAGCAATTCTCCGAGCAAAGGTCTAGCTGCTTTAAACATGAGCTCACACATCAAATGCTAGAAGGGGAGAGTCGGCCTGTATTTCTCCATGTCAACCCTGACTCCAAGGTAAGTCACTCTTAAGTTACCATGCCATGCCTCGGAGTTCCTAGTACCATGTGGCGTATGTGTCGGCATATGTGGCGGTGTTCTTTAGGGGGGCAATTATTATTTTTCACACATTAGATCCCAATGCCACACCGTTGGCCTCAAATACGTCGTACATCATCTGTAACCAGTCATGACAGATATTTCCTCTCCTGTAAACGACAGGCCATGCTGCCGTGACAGTGACACTAAAACTAAATTGTTTTTAATGCTGGCCCCATTGTTGCCTCATGATCAAAGCTGGAACGGAGGCTTCGGAAGCCCCTGAGGGGGCGGAGCTACACCAGGCTCCTGTCAGTTGATATGAAACCGAGACCCAACAATGAGTTCCTATTTTCTTTCCCCCAGACCGTATACGATGGGATGCAATCACATCTGTGCCTTGTTAGGCCTGTGTGCAGCGCGAGTACAGGTGCAGTAAATTCCCGGCCCTGCTTAGGATATTTACTGCCGTTGGTGCTTTTTACAGTCGATGTGGGTAGAAGAGAAAAAAGTGAGGTCTGAATACTCACCGCGGGAATCTTTCATGCCATTAAAAAAAAAGAAGTTAGCTTCATGAGACCACTGGGGGCAGTTCTGTAGTGGTTTAGTCTGCCAGACATGTTATCCAGCACTAAACAAGATGTGATGAGTCTGACACTGCACATTACGGCTTCAAATAATGTCTGCTGTCTAATATAATCTACTGTCTCAATGGGTGTTGTGTCCAATGTATTGGTCTGCCAACAAGACAAATTGGCAGTTCATTTATTGTGCAGTGTGTGCCTATCGGTTGTAACCTGAGCAAAGACACAGCTGCGTAGCCAGGTTTTCCATAGACGAGGCAGTGTTCTCTCTTAAAACCTTGGAAATGTTTTACAATAAAAGACCAGAGGGCAAATATTAGCGATATTAAATCACAGCCAATTTGAATATCAAAGACAGTTTGACTGGCAGATTGAATCATCCCCCGTTGGCTCTGACTTCTGTCAAGAAAGGATTAAATCAGGATTTACCTCCATAATGGTTTTATTTAGCCAGGCCAGCTCAGACTGCAGTCAAACCGATTCACCCGATTCGACTGTTATCAATAGACAAGACTGCAGTGATCACTTAGGATCAGTACGACTGTTTTCGAGTATGGGCATGCTCTGCCGACTGAAAAAAGAAAACGACAGGATTAATAAGGTTGGCGAGCATGCGTTAATATTAGGACCGCGCTGCGACATGCTTGCGGTTATGTTTAGGGGAGGGTATGAGGAGGCTTGTCATTTTCACTAGGCTCAGTAGACCTGACTAGACCGATAAGATCGGTTAACGTGTCATCAACGCCAATCGCAGCCAGTAGGCTCCAGGCGAGCCGATCGGCTGGATAAGATCGGCGCAATAAGTAACCTACTGGGAATTATCGGTTGACCGATTTGCCTCAAACCTGAGCTTTAGGAGCGACTGGCGCACGGTTATTTTCAAGTGATCAGACCAGACACACGTATTCACAGAAATTGTTGACTTATCTGCACTGGCTGCTGTGGTAACGATGTAACAACGCATAGGCGTGCCTAACCACTTAACCCATTCTGCGCGGGAACCCCTTTTGGTGTTTTACCCCCTCAGGTCGGGGAACCCATTTTGGGGTTCTGTACAGTATGTACAGTATTCAAAAATGTAAACATTTTGATGCTGCTATATAAATATTTGAAGTTTTTCAGAAAACCTAGGTCAGGATTTAGAGGCGTTTTTAAGAATCGGCCTCAGGCCTAAATGGGAACCCCATATGGTTGAGTGGAGAAGTCCATCAGGGCTCTATGCTAGTGTATTTTCTGTTTTCTGTTATTGTGGTGAAAGCTTTCGCTGGAAATAGGCGATCGACAATCTCAGCGAGTCACCACGCGATGCGTTGTGAGCTTGTCGATCTGCTATTTTTAGTGAAAGTTTCGATCCCCACGATAAGGATGCTGGGGTCGTATGATAGTAACGCTTGCTAAAAATAGATGATCAACAAGCTCACAGTGTGTTTCATTGAACACACATTGTGAGCTTGTGCATAGGCTATTTTTCTGCAAGTGACACCATATTGCATATTACATGCGGTCCCCGCCTATTATAATAGCGCCACCATGAGCTGGACCAATCGGTCACCTCACAGTTACACACAGAAACACAGAGAGACGTGACACAGACACTGACAAGGGCAACCCCGGCATTTAACTTCATATGAACACTGAGAGAAACAACGAGCAAGTATGTGAGAAGGAGAAAGACGCTCAGTAGTAAAAGTCGCTCAGTCAAATTTGTTCTCGAGTTTAAATACCGGAGTACAGTATCCAACAAGTATATCCCAAAATACAAATACTCAAGTAAATTAAGTCCATAAAATAAAATAAAACAATTTACTTAAATACAGTACTAAACTATACTTGTGACATGATATGACATCACTCTTGTCCAAATGTGTAGTCGGGGACAGTCATTCATATTGGCCTCCAAGTTGTAGGGTTCTCGAAATACCCATAACCTGCAGGGACGGTTGTCTGAGATTAGAAATTCACACAAAACATTCAAGAGATTTAGTTCTTTGGCCTGCTGGCAGCTTGCACAAGGCATTTGGCACCGATCAGTGGTTTGCAAGATTAGCCATGGACAGACTGACACAAAATGTGGGGAACACAGATACTGTACAGTACATACATACACAGACACATAAATACGCATATAAGGGGGACATAAGGACACACACACTTCTAGACGGCTCACCCACCCCTTAGGCGTCATGCCGCACAGAGACAGAGAGAAGAGAATCTTCAGCGATAGCTGCTGATGTCCTGATGACATCAGTGACCGGTACAGTGCTCAGTCATAAGAACACCTGAGCTCCAGTACCCTCTCAGCAACAGGTGGCTGATCACAACCCCTTAAATAACCTTTAACTAATGGGGCCAGAGGTCAGAGGGAGCCGTAACCTCAGAACAGGCACTAAAAGGGGCCCGCCGTCTCTCCAGACTCCCAACTAAACCAACACGGTGACAGGAGGGGCTGTCTGCTAGCTTATCCTCCGAACGCTCCGCCAAACATCTGCAGCTCGGATCGGATGACCCAACTTGACACCACAACACCGCAGCGAGGAGCTGTAATGAGTGCATGTATATGTGTGCATGTGCATACGCTTTGTGGCTTACGTGGGTGCGTGCACATGCCTGTGTGAAGAGTGAAAGTGAGAAGAGAAACCGTGAGACTTACTTCAGTTTATGTTTCTCAGTCAGAACAGAGAATTGGGTCATGACATGTTCTGGGTCACAAATAAACAACAACATCATCAGAGCAGCACTGTGTTATTTGATACACTGGGTTCTGGTTCTGTGAATTAAAAAGCAAAAAAAATCTGTTCAAATCCTGCTCATTTTACAATGAATACACACTGACTGGAAAACCTCTGCACTGAATTAGGTGCAAACACAAAGCCCAGAAATGGCCTGAATAACTTGTACCAGACACAAACTGGACAGTGTTTTCTAAAAAAGCATCCCAGACGTCTGTTAGCACCCGTCAGCCCAATAAAGGCAGTGCATGTGCTGCAGTGGACAAAAACCCCTCCCAAAAAACATATGTGACTAAATTGAATTGAACTCTTTCGACACTTGGGCTTTTTCACGTTCTTTCCAACGACCAAGTCTTGTCATGCAGCAGTAGAGGCCGTCCTCGGGTTACAACGCTTCCTTCGTCCCTCAGCGCTTTAGCCTCAGCCTCTAATTAGTGCCTATGCTGGTGTTTGGCACTGGAAAAGGAAGATTGTGTGTCCGTTTTGTTCTGTTGGCCCACGGCCGATCCTTTCACTATGGAAGTCTATTTGTGTTCGGGTAGAACGTGTTGACCCTCTGGGACGTCATGTCTCCTCCTGGAGCCTGGACTGAAAGCAAAAGTCTGAAGGCGGGAAGAAAGGCTATTTCTATATTTGTGTTGTGCAGAGTTGAACCCACATTTGAGCTACCAGTCACTACGTTTGTCCCAAAAAGCACACAGACCCTGTGTGGAACCAGTACAGATCACAAAGCTTTCCCTGGCAATGTTGCAGTCAGGTGGCCAATCGCTACAATTTACACCTCAACTGTCAGCCCTCACAATAGGCTGGCAGAAAAATAAACAGGGTGGAAGACTTTTCTTACAAAAAGCAGCAAGGCCCGACCTGACCTCTGGGTCATGCCTGCCACTGACAATACCACGCCTTTAAATAAACAAAACTCATCTGTCCACAGCTGTGGACGGCAGGCTCCATGACTCGCTTTGTAGTCCCATCTGTGAGCTGGACAGCCGGGAGGTTTTGGAGTAAATTACTGTACAGTTTGAGCTGGAGAGCCAGAGTGGGCAACTTTGCCTTTGCAAGATTCCCAGAATCAGCAATTAAGGCTGATTAGAGATAAAGGTTTGTTGCATGGAAATCCCACTTAGACTTGATTGGCGATTGCGGACGGATTTGTACATGCCTCGAGGTCTAGGTGAACCGTTTAGAATAGCCATATTATAGTTAAGGCCTTTTAACGAGTAGGATTTGTCAGTTGTCGTTTGTTAAGACAACATTCAAAGTTGGCTCCACTTCCCCGGCTCAACTACAACAATAGCACACAACTACTGCCCAAGGGTCGGTGTCCAGAAATCTCCCAGGCAAAGTAAAAGACAACAATACAGGCACAGGGAAGGGTCTGTGCAGATACAGACACCACCACACATGTGTATACGTTTATTATTTATTTAAAAGGAAAATCCTTTAAACTAGATCTGTCTGGAATGCCATGAATGTGAGTTGGCGTCTCAGTGAATGCTTGGTTGTAAATGAGGTAATGGCCACAATCCCACACCCTAAACTCCTCCCATTTCCACATTAGGCTAATTATTAACTGTAATCACAACTTAAATGATGACAAGATAAGGGTAGGATAGTTTTTGGCACCGAGTGGACAAACAGCCATTAAGTGGACAATTATAGCCATTAAATTAAATGCCACGTGCAGCATATCAGGAGCCTCAACTAGAAATAAAAAATACCACTATTAGGTGATTTTGTTAAATTAACCTTCAGCATGACACAAAATGGGAATTCTCAACTGCCCTTGGATTCTTGGAGCCAAGCATGTGAACCTGGGCCAAACTTTAAAAGGTTTAATGGGATTCTCAGATGCAGTTAAAGTGAATGATTCATCCGAGGCATTAAAGGAGGAGACAAGTATAGTTATACGTTTCAGTCGTATCATTTAAAGAATAATACAGAGTGGCTCCGCTGCTTTCCTTCCTCAGAGATTCTCTAAGAGATGCTGATCGATTTCTTTAATTACCAGTTGCCCTGCCAAGCCCTCCTCTAACCTCCTGACCTGACTGTCTAGGGATGCATGGGGAGCAGTGTTGGCCTTGCAGACCCCTCCGTAATGAAATTCTCTCGTTTTTTTCCTTTAACCTTAATATACTCAGAGATCATTTGCGGAGCATCTGTGCTTATTGGCAGAAATGCCGCCCCATCAGGCTCATGCATGTTAAAAGACGGTCATACCCGAGACCGCCACCGTTCTAATATGTTTCCTGCCCTACTCAAGGGCACACTGATACCAAGGGGTCGATTTAGGACTTCTATGTTACTTACTTCTATATTACTAATCTAATTACAGTATTATGATCTGGGGGCGTGTAGTATGTCATATTGCAATTTTGGGCATGTTAAGAAGCGCTTTTGACACCCCGCGGAGTGCGCAAAACGGCCTTGAATTAGTCATGGGTGTGTTTAAGGCGTGTTTGAGACGTACCCAATCAACATGTCCGTACTATTCTCTTTACCAGTCAGCTGATGTCACATACGGAATGCGCACTTTGGGGGTCGTGGTATGACATTTCTTCAGGCTGGCACCATAGAAGACATGACATGCCTTTGTCACATTTGGGTTAATTATTCCTATTGCACTGCATGCTGTCACCTTTATGCCTCAAAAGAACAGACCCACCTTTCAGATCGGAATGGAATTGCGAGTAGATAGCAGCATATTGGCAAATTGCCAATCCATGCGTAATTAATTAATTCGATAACGATAGAACCATGTACCATACAGCGAATGAAAGCAAGATTCATAAGGAATATGGAGATTTTTACATTTAATAAAACGGTTGAGAAATGAGAGAACCATGAGTGTTTATAGGCTAATATCAACGTTTTTTTTATGAAAGACCAAACGGGCTGTGAACTTGAAGAGCTCAATCACCATCCCGACACGGAAGAAATATAGCCTAGTGCATGCATGTATATGCACTGTTGCACTTGCACACAGTAGCCTACACACGCTCTTTATTTGTTTATATTGAAAAACACCAGTAAAATAACGTTTATTATATTTTATTTCATTCAAGTCACGACGAAGGAATGAGTTGAATGCGTGCTGCGTAATGCTGTGGCCCCGATGGTATGGTCTTCGCTGAGTTCGCTCGTAGCATTTTATTGAAGAAGACTTGAATCGGGTGTGATACAGCATATGAAAGCACATTTCCCACGGATTATGGAGATGTTTTTATTTATTTTTAAGGTTGAGAAATGAAAGAATTATGGCCGTTTCTAATCTCAACATTTTTTTTTAAAAGACGCAAAACCGCCATGTCTCATAGAAACAAGTAAATAGGTCTATAAAAATAAGAGCATATAACAGGGGTCTGTAACCTATTTTAAATGAAGTGCCATGTTTTTATTTTCTAAATAGTGAGTCTGCCATATCCAGATTAATTTGAATGACACCACATTAAAATAAAAAAACATATTTTGATTGTCCACAAATATAAAGTTCTTCCTTCTTTTTAAATATGTTCTTGCACATTGTTATAATGATCATTATATATCCCCCTGCAGTCAGAGTTCATAGTTTTAATGAATGAATGTGATGCATTGTGAGCTGGTATAGATCTGCTATTTTCAAAAGTAATCTTTTTATTTAATTTTTGGATTAGCTGTCCTTAGTTGGGCAAATGCATTCATCTGGGGATCCTTGACATGGGAATGTGCTGTGTGACGATCACTGGTTTAAACAACATTAGGAGAAAAGCCCAAATAACCACTTTAGAAACAAGAAAAGCAACCACACAAAGCAACTTTACAGAAAAATAAGCCGCTTATAATAAACAGACATGGCAACACTCTACCAGCCTTCCAGAGCCGCTCAAGTGTCAAATCAAACAGTGCTTTTTGCGTTTATGAGGTGGTCAGACCCACGTCTAATCGTTATGCGCTGAGTGTCTTTAGGTCAAGGGGCTTAATAGCAAATTGCGCAAAGCGAGAATAATTAACATATGGACACTCCCACAATGCTAAAATATTCAGGGACGCGGTATGCCAAATGTGTGTGCGTTCAACACGGGCCGAGTGCGTTCAACACGGGCCGATATGCCTTTCATAATACGAATGTGCGCAGAGCGAGGCCAATTTATGTATCACGACCTGGTAAACTGCACCTTCAAAATCGACCTGCAAATGTCCAAAGAAGGTATATGCTCTCCTCCTTGTCTTATGGCAAATACGTCAACATATTGCAGTCAAAAAATGTATTTGATGTTAAGTCGTCACTGTTCAGACACTGTTTTGGGGGTTACGGGGAAAAGCTGCTGGTTTAAACCGCCCTACGCCAGCGTCAGGGATGACCATATTGGCCATATAAATGCAGCCCATATGTCCATATATGACATATCTGGCTGACAAGTTTGACATGAGATGTCATCTACAGATGTCAAAATTATATATATATTTCTTCTTACTTTAAATATATTATTGATGCATTTCTTTCAGGCGTAGACATTAGACAAACATCAGATTCGGTTAGCATTAATATGAGACCAGGTGGGTTTTAGACCTGCCACCTCCCGGAGGCCACAGGCTTGTTTGTCTAATTATCAGACAAACCTCATGCCTCCAAACTAAATCTGTTCACCACATTCCTTCTCGGATGCTAAAGCCAAACCCTCCGGTCTGCACACACCATTGCAACAGCTTGCCACAGGCTTCACTTCGTTAAACCAAGCAGGTTTGTACCTGGCTCTGCAGAACTGACACAAATACAAAGTTGTGAATTTTTGAATTGAAAAAATGTGATAAATCTATGTTTTTGACAGTGAATGTCTGAGGGCGAGGGCAGTGCCTTACTGCCCGAAGGTTCATTCAATATGAGGAGCTTGTATTGTCACAATTCTGATGTTAGTGGAGCTTCTCTCCGGGGCGTCATTCATTCCAATGATCAATCATATCAATATAAATATAAACAAATTAGATGGTTTAACATTGTTTGGTGAACACAGATATTTACTGTTCAAGTTGGAGATATCAAAGCATATTATGTTGTGAAATGTTATTACAGCATCACAAAGAATAGCATATTAACCATCTTTACAAGATGCTAGACAGAATAGGTTTGTGATGCTCCTACAGTATTAAATAGATATAAGCATGCATGTAGGCATGTGCGAACACACACACACACACACACACACACACACACACACACACACACACACACACACACACACACACACACACACACACACACACACACACACACACACACACACACACACACACACACACACACACACACGTAACTTTTGTTGCAGTGTCATGTACAAAATAGGGCATTCATGTATGAGGAAAATAATGAAATATGGAGATTTGTGTCTGCCCAACAGCGACAATAATGCACATTATTCATCATGAACTGAAGCCTTGCTATGGATGGATGCCACCCGACTGACTAAATGCCATTTCTGCTTGTGTGAAGTGACTAAACACTGTAAAACAAAAATAAAGGATAAATAATTAAAATAAATGGTCTCCACAGGTCATTAAGTTTCTATCCATCTCTCATTTGTCAAAGGTTCTCCTAGTCCCAGACCTCCACTTCCTCTCCTCTCCTCTCACTTGCTCATAAAGCAAGCTCTTTCATCATCTGTTTGTTCCCCTCCAAACACCCCCCACTACTGCTGGAGGCAAACAATATCAGAGGAAAACAATTGTATCATTTTGCGGGTAAAATGAGTCCCTACCAGCTGCTAAAAGCTCTGATATCTTTGGCAAACGTGAATATTCATGAGGCTGCACTAAAAAAGGAACAATAGAGGTCTAATTATGTCCCAAGATGAACGGTTATGAAACTGCGGCACTCAGGAAGTAGTCGATGATATGAGTGGGTGAAAGCTGCAATTATTTGTTGAGAGGTAAATGAGGACCCTGATCCTGTGAGTGACCCCTCCTCAAATGAAGAGATTCATTATAATAATGTATAATAGGGACATGAGAAAGATCATGACTATAGATTATCTCTTGTCTCTCCCCCATGCCGTATATCCCTCTCAGCTTTCTCAACTCTCTGTCTCTCCTACACCGTCTCGCCTTAATTCCCCTCTAAACCAGTTCGGGTTTTTAAGCAAATTGTGTTCCGTTTTCAAGGTGAGGAAAACATGACACTGAAACATGACAAAGCTTGCAATTTAGTTTATAAAACAAATATGCACTAGAACTCTGATTTGCTGCTCTAATATCGTCTTGTCTGCCATTACTTTTGAACTATAATGACCATGTCTATCCGTCCACCACTTGTCCCGATCAGATTCCGATCATTTGATTTTGAGACATACCGATACCGATCTTTCCCGGTCCGATCTTTATATTTTGATATAACACTTATGCCAACAATAGCAAGCACAATAGACAAAATATGACTATACTTTAATTAGAATGACTGTCATTGAGGTTTTTGTTTTCTTTCTATGAAAGCATGGAATCATAGCAAAATAATGTGATCGGAGCCGATTTCCGATCTCCCGATCCGATCGGGACAACACTTACAAACAACATATCTAAAAAACAACTTGACCAAGCCTTGGAATGTGCAGTGCACCTCAATGCTGCCAAATGGATAGAACTACAGTACTGATATTGCTGACCATTGAGAGTATTGCTTTCCATGACACATTTTGCGCTCAGCAAGGATTAATCCTACCGATTCTGGTGACCCAGATAGTCATTCCTCTAATGCCACACGTAGCCAAACTTTCCACTTGCACAGTTGCACACAAATGATCTCAAAATCTGAGATCGGCTTCAAATCTGCCTAATCACATCCATGGTCCCAGGAATATGGAACCAAATTATTCTGCCCAAACCCGACCCTACCATATATGGTGGCGTGACATGTCACGAGGCGTGAGGATGGAACGACAGACGGACTGACAGGTTTTTCAGTTTTTCATAGTAATCTGCATTCTGCAGTCGCAAATAAACCTTAGGGTGCTGAAAATTTCCGGGTTCACAATGGGGCTCTATGGGCTGGCAAGTACACTATGGAAGAGATGTGGGAATGGTTATTTTGTTTTACAGGTCAGAGTACCTCCAGTCCAAATATCAAGTTCATAAATAATTTTATCAACCAAAGGACCTTGAAACCTTTTTTAACCAATAATATAATAATATTCTGCATTGTTTTAGCGATGTGGGACCTCATTTATACTACAACACACAACAAAATACTCCATGTGATCTTTAGGGGAATACATTTAGACAGTATTAGCTTGTTTTAGGAATTAAGTGTTTCATAATAATTAAGCCTCAAAGCTTCTTCTTGAATAGTATTGACAAGTCAAACATCAAATGTTTTTCAAATATTTGCTGCTGGATTAAACTAGTTTAAATCTTAATCTCATAAAAATGGGGGGGGGGGGGGGGGGGGGGGGGGGGTGTAAAACGTCAGTAAATACAAATGCTTTGCACGGTTAAAGCTTAGAAGAATCACATTAACGCCATATAATGGAACAGTTGGCACCAGTAGTTTGCAGAGTGATTCCTCCCATCAGAAGTGTTCATACAACCGTCTCCACGCCGTTTTTCACATGGGACAAGGTCCGTCACCATCGGCGACACACGCCAAGAACACGCAACGTACACTCCAGAGAACTAGAACTGGAACCCCGGACGAGGGCCTGTCAACAGGTAAGGAGGGAGATAAAGTATAGAACAAACTTTGGCTCCCAGGGATGGAAAGTGAAAGACGACCTGACAGACGGAGAGGCGTGCGATGGATCTGCCTCAATGATGGTGTCTCGTTAGCCTGGCGAGGTTCCCAGGTGCTTCTACTGCTGTCATCTGCACGAGTGCTAATTAAAAACAGTCGGGCAGATGTTAGCTGCAGAGGTGGGAGGGTCGAAGAGGAAGGAAGGGGCCTCGACACCTTTGTTCCTTACCAGTTGACCTGTCCTGTCCCCCCCCCCCCCCCCCCCCCCCCCCCCCCACACACACACACACACACACACAGCCTCCCGTTGAGTGCTGTCATCACTAATGCTTCTCCGTGAGAGGCATGAAAGATTTGAAGGCGTCCTGCAGAGACATACCTGAGGTGTGATTCATTCGCAGAGGGTTTTCCACAATCTGGTCCGGTCTTTTTTACCCATGTGAGGTAAATCACATCTTTTGATCGTGTCGTATTAATGCCTGTATACAGTAGAGTATAGGGCTGTCCCCGACTAAGGATTTGTATAGTCGACTGATAGATGAATACATTTGCCGTTAGTCGACTAATAGTCGACTGAGCAAAAAAATGTATATAAAAATACAATATTTACAAAAATATACAAAAATATTGTATTATTCCACTAGGTCTGTGGGGGACATCAACACATTTGAACATTCTGACTGTTCAAATCTTTTTTTTGAACAACTGAGAGGCTTGTCATTAGCCAGATTGAGCACAGCAGGTGAGATTGAGATTCTGGAGTCTATCAGGCCAGCACACTGTGCGATTCAAGTCACAGGCAGTGGCACATTGCCACACAGGCAGACACACTTCACATGCACATTGGAGATTTGAACAGTCAGAATGTGCAAATGTGTTTATGTCCCCCACAGACCTAGTGGAATAATACAATATTTTTGTATATTTTTGTAAATATTGTATTTTTATATACAATGTTTTGATGAACATTGACTAAGAGGTGGTCAGTCGACTGAGACCCGTTCCGATCGATTAGTCGACTATTCGAGGTCAGCCCTAGTAGAGTACAGTAGATTGTAGCACACTGCCAGAGTTGGAGGATTGTTTCCCAAGGGGACTCCCCACACCAAAGAAGGGTTTCTCCATTTTGCACTAAAAAGTGCATTCTCTGCTCACTGAACTATAGCATGGCATCTGCATTCTGCAGACCAATTCACTAATGGCAATTATTCTGGAACCTCTCTGTTATCAACAGGCACAGACCAAAGTATGCAATTGGATAAACCTACAACCAGCCAGAGCAAAGTAACGTGTGACGCAGTGTTGAGCGATGGGTCAGTATTTAACACACTGCAACATGCAGATATAAGCTGTAGCATGAATGAATGTGTGCAGTAAGAAAGTGAAAATACAAGGTGTTATTAGTCACTGAGACTCAGTCCCCGGGGGGTCCCCAGAAGATCCAGACCCACAGGAACGCGCCCATGGGTGCCGGCCCTGTTCCGGCGAGCCGTACATCATCTTATTCTCAACCAATGGCACATCTCCCACACAATCATGCCGGCCAATCACAATTTGCGTCTTGTCTTCAATGTTTGTGGTTACACAAACACTCAAAGCTGAACATAGGAGGGGCTAGCGCCCCTCAAAAATAAGGAATGGCCAAAAACATATTTTCATTGAGAAAAATCGATACAATGTGTATCAATCTGCTTTTAGTGCGGCTAGCTGTTAGCATAAATCCCAGTTCCCAGTGCCTCCATCAGCGTTCACTTTGAGAAGGAGTTTGCCCACCCCCCGCCCCATGACACACACACACACTCAACACACACACTTTGCTATCATTAGCACAAGCACACACTGTTAACCAGAAACGTTTACATGTCGGGAGCGATGCGGTACAAAGTCACAAATGACATCCTTTGGATGGCAGAAGATCCACCAAGGACAGCTCTCCAAAATTCCGTCTTATGGAGGTTTGAATTTAAGTCACCACCCATAGCTGGTGGTGACGGAAGCGTTGCATAGCAACCGGAACAATGTTAAAAGCTGCCGTGGGGCTCAACCATTATACTGTATACATGGAGTATACATTGGGGCCGATTCATACTCCTATTTTAGAGCCGAATAAAAGTCGGTTCGGCACTGTATAGCCTACAATGTGACGTCATTTGAGGTTCGGGGGGGCGGGTACCGTCCTAAAGTCGGCTCTTCGGTGCTACTGAAAATTTCTGAGGAGCAGTATGAACCGGCCCTTGGGGTCCGTACATATACAGACCTAGCAAATAACGTCCCCTAGCGGTCAGGTATGTATATATACGGACATGGGAAAGAAAAAAAAAAGAATGAAATGTGATTCAGTTTTTAGAAGATGGGAAGAGGAAGAAAAACAACAAGCCAATTTGAATGAAGACACGTTAGCATCAACACCAGCAGATAAACGGAATCGGGAGCCTCTTTCAAAGATGCCAAGAGCTCTGAAAAACAGACACTTTATCATCGTAGATTCCCACCTTTGCTATTCTGTTCCTCCATGCAGCGACCAACAATAACAGTCAGTTGTTACAAAATAGAAACCGTCGTGCCTCATCTTTTTGGTGTCCACTGACCACTGAACAAATTATCAAATCCTGTTGGAAGTACAGTCACACCGAAAAAAAATAAGTTAGCACAGTAACTTTGGTTTGAAAACGATGGTTTGCTTAATTCTTACTGGGGTAGCTGACATCAGCATGGTAACTTTGAGATAATATATCTACTGTATATAAATGCACAGCCTAATGACTCAATTATTTTGGATTCTGGCAGAGCCTGGTGCACTCGTAGGAGAGGGCAAGGGTTTTCAGAGGCCAGTAAAAAACCCTTTGGCATTCACTGACAGCGGTTTCTATACGAGAGGTTTGGGTTTTCATCAGAGGGAGTGAGTTAGCCATGTCGGCTTGAGATTTGACCTCTAGGCCACATCCGTATTAAGCTACAACAGAGACTATTTGTAGCATTAAATCCTTGTAGGCTACTGCAGGTTGTACTTGAAATGATGACTTGAGGGGTCACTCAGTAAGCCTACTCACTGCTTTGCATTACATTTTTATATTTGTGTATTTATTATTATTTAACCCATTTTGGGGCGGGAACCCCTTTTGGTGTTTTAACTAAGCATTATGTTATACTTTAACTATTGAAAAATAGCAGATCTACAAGCTCATAGCGCGCCACTAGAGCTTGTAGGTCTGCTATTTTTGAAATATCTTTGAATATATATTCTTTCAGAAGACTTTTTTTTTATTTCGACGTCAGGCCTAAATGGGTTAAGTACGTTTTACACCATTGGTTTTACACCATTGGGGCAGCTGAAAGAATAAATAAAATTGTTATAAAATGACTTAATTTATTCTTTCATGACCTGATGAAACGTTGAGATGAATAAATAAATAAGTCTTTTTGTACCTAATATGGTGTGCGTATCTTTAGCCCAGCACCCACCTGTCCACGTGCATATTAGACTGTACAGTGTACATCCTCTCTACAATTGTTACACACAACTTAATACACTTAAAGGTATATTCAGTGATTTCACTTAATTCAAATATCACTTATTTTTTTGTTTTGTTGTGATAATCCTCCCTACTATAGAGTGTGCTGGCCATATAAGGAGTTCCTCCCTGTCCCCAGTTAACCCCTGGGGGTCAAAAAACCTTTTTGACTCTCTATCCTGATTGGACGAAAGGCTGGGTCCCACAGCCAAAAACGAAACCTAAGGTTTTTTGAGTGAAATCACTGAATATACCTTTAAGCAACACAGTTAATTTAATATACCACACCACACAACAAACCTATCAACACATTTGTTTAATTGAATACACTAACAAGTTAATTATATTGAGATCTACTTGTGATATTATAAGCCTATTAATTTACGCAGTAACACAGTCAGCTATTCTTTTACCAGCTGTCCTTTCAGCATTTGGCAGCTGCAAACTGTGTTGCTTTTAGCCTGGATTATGTTTGTCTAATATTATAGCTTTCTATTATACTTTTGTTTGTGAAATATGATCATCTGGCTGCTGCCAGTAGAATAATCCTTTGTAAATGATTGGCAATATGCTGCAGTGCAAACTCTTCTCAGCTAGATTGGTAAAACCAGGGTTGATTTATCAAGTTGATAACCACCCGACATTTGGCCATTTAAGAGTGATTGCCATTGTTAGGTTTAGTGAAGCTACTCAAACGACTGGGTATGTTGGACTTTCTTGTTGCTTCATGCAGTCCTCAGGTCTGAATGGGAGAGGAAACCCGATGCATCTGCCAGAGCAAATAAAACATGAGCTTGCAGATTTGTCTGGTTCCCATGCTACATCCAAACATCGAGGTTTCCCCATGAACCCTCGCGTCCCGATCCTGGGGGTAAACATTTGGCAAGAATTGCAGATGTACAAGCTCACAGCGCATTGAAGCATTGTGAGCTTGTAGATCAGAAAAAAGGAGCAGACCGGAATCAACTAGCACATACAGTATACTGTGTGTCAGGAAAAAGGAGCAGACCGGAATCAACTAGTACGTATAATGTGTATCAGGAAACACAAAAGGGTTAACAGATATTCGGCTGAGCGGTCCAGGCACCTAGGCCGGTAATTGAGGGGTTTGAGTCCCGAGCCCGTCGGCCTTTGCCGCATGTCTCCCCCCCCATCTCTCTCCCCCTTTCCTTTCTAATTACGGTACTGTACCATCAATAAAGTAAAAAACACCAAAGAAAATGTCTTTAAAAAAAAACATAGTTGCACCACATGCACTGACAATTGCAAGACCCATGAACCAGATATACGCTGTATCCATCGCACAAATGATACATATGCAACAAGACGCCGGGTCCAATAATGTAATTATTTGGAATAAAAGACAAATGTATTCTTAACCCATTCTGACCTGAGATCAGATTCATACGAGGTTTCCGCCGGACACACATTGGTCTGATTGACCCATTCTGACCTGAGATCAGATTAAAAAAATTGTCAGTCGTTCTTTAATTTTTCTAAAATAGCAGACCTACAAGCTCGTATCGCGCCACTTGGTGGCGCGATATGAGCTTGTAGATCTGCTATTTTTAAATAGCTAAAGCATGACGTGATGCTGACACCAAAATGGGTGCCCGGTCAGAATGGGTTAACCTACGACTCGTGACCTCCTGACATTATGCATTACTCAAACATTGTACCCTTATCTCCACCCACGTAGATTGGATGGTCGTTATGTTTTCCAAGAAAAACTCAAGAACTGGATTTTCATAAAACTCGGCGAGAATGGATCAGTAGGCTGCTCCCAAGAGACGGTACACGTTTTGGGTTGAAAAGGTCACGGTCGCGTCAATGACAAGATACTGTAACTGTATGTCTCTGAGCGAAATAACTTGAGAACACCAGGTGGCCGGATTTTCATGAAACTTGGTGGGAATGATAAAAAGATGATACACTTTTGGGTTGAAAAGGTCAAAGCCAAGGTCAAAGTCACAATCAAGATCACGTTGAAGAGACATAATTAGTCATAATTCAGGAATGGACAGCCGTGCTACTAAAAAAGCAACTATTAAAAGGAGAGCAGAATTCAGCACCACATCACCGGGCTAAGAAATAATCAATGTTCCTGTGTCCTAAAACGATATATGTGATTGGCGTGTGCAAAGTGTAGTAATTAGAACCAGGGAAATACATTTTGTTCACTGAGGCCCCTTTTCCACCGGTTGGTTCCCAGTGGGAACCGGTTCAGTTCTTTTTGGTTTTTAGTCCATGAGCCAGAGGTCCAAAATTGAAACGTTAATTTTGAATTGAGTGGGCAAAACCATAACCATATTAGATTGTTATCACCATTAAACTTTCCCAATTGAGTACTTACACGAAGACAATGATTTATTGTAATACAAATTTTACATTTTTAAATATGCAAAATAATCAAAAATATGAAAAAGGTACTACTGTGGAAGGGTTATCATGTATTAATTTACTTGTAATGATCCTATAAACAATTGAATATAGGGTATAGCTTGCCCACAAATTTTGGAGCTCTGGCTCATGGACTAAAAACCAAAAAGAACTGAACCGGTTCCCACTGGGAACCAACCGGTGGAAAAGGGGTCAGAGTGATGCAGAGCTTTTGGAGACTTTACATTAATTCCATATCCCCATGCATGCCACTCGCGCCCATTGGTGGCATTCAGTTACATTCAAGATACAGTACGTTCCTTTTTAGTGCTGTGTCGGATGCAGCCCGGAGGAGCTCTGCCGCCAAAAACCTTGGTGTATACTTCGACAGCTCGTTCAAAATGGACAAACACGTCGGCTCCGTCGTTAAAATCGAGTCATTTCCAACTCCGACTTCTTGCCAAGGTTTAAGCCCCATCTTCCCCGACAACAACTAGAAATAGCCATCCACGCCTTAATTTCCTCACGTTTAGATTACTGCAATTCCCTGTATGTTGGTCTAGATCAGTCTTCCCTCAGGCGCCTGCAGTTGGTACAACACCCAGCGGCTCGCCTTCTCACCGGCACAAAACGCCATGAACACATCTCCCCTGTCTTGGCCTCACTTCATTGGCTCCCTGTCAATTTTATTATTCATTTTAAGGTTATTTTTACTTTTGCTGCCGTCGCCCCCCACACCCTGGAACAACCTACCTCTCCCCATCCGATCTGGCTAGTCCATCGAGGCTTTCAAATCTCAATTGAACACACACCTTTTCTCTTTGGCATTAAATTGCACCTGCAACCGGCATAAATACAGGAAGCTCTCTACTCCCAGCACAGACTTCAGTTCACTGGCAAAATGGCAGCCTTTTATACCCAGCTGGAGATAATGATAATGGACTATCCCATTTACAGGTGTGTCTTCAAATGAGAACATACCATAAATAAGCATACAATAAATACATATAAATAAATAACCTTAAACCATACAAATGTTACAAGTTTCTGTGAACTACATGAACTATACAAGTTATAAATCCTTCACACTACAACATAAATAAGCAATCCCAACAGCAAATCTTAACCCCCCCTGCTATCCTGACATGGTCCAGCCCAATCCTTACTGAAACACATCACAGGCAATTGTTAGGCATTCAATCAAACCTCAACAATAGAACTCCTCATTATTGCCAAACATGTTGAATCTATAACCCACATTGCACTTGCCCCTCATGTTTGTTAATCACCAAGCATTTCCCCAGGTGGAACTCGTTGGCTGAGTGGCCATCTCAGATAAACAGGAAACAGTATTCAACAATAAAATCATGACTGCAAAATACAACTGTGCAAGTTAATAAAGTGCCAATATGCTGTGCAGAATAAAGGTCATTACACACTGGCGAATTAGCGACGCGATGCGAATAAGCGATCTGAAAATGCGAAATATTGCATGTTGCAGTTCGCCTGCGAATCTCTGCAAAATACGACACCAGAGCGAACAAATAAAAAACGGTCGCATTTTCGCACATTCGCACATTCACCACTGATGTGGAAGCTTGCATGGACTTCAATTGTTTTTTTTTAAATGCGAATTATTCGCACGAATATATCGCGTCGCTAATTCGCCAGTGTGTAATGACCTTAAGTAACAGAGGACCACTCTGTTACAGTCAGCTTCAGTTTTTTTGTGTGCTATATAAATAAAGTTTTGATTTGATTTGCCTTAACTCTAACAGATGCATGCCTACCCTTCTAACCTTCTGAAACTGCTTTGAAATCAAACTGGTGACAGTGACACCCATTTTGTTCCCAATTAGACCCTGTGTCCCTGACTCCCTAATCAACTGGTTTGATGCCCAAAATGTGTCCCATTTCAGACAGTTGCTGGAGTCATTCGAGTCCGTCGTAAGTCCTGAACAGCTCATGTGCATTTTCATTCCATCTGGGGTTGTCGTAATGGATCCGTCCCTGGGGGAGTCGAGCGTAAAACACTCACCGGGCGCAGGCTACACTGCGCCCAACGCCTGCCTGCACGTCGGGAAACGCTGTACATTCTCAAAATAGCCCATTCTGACCGGGCACCCATTTTGGTGTCGGCATCATGTTATGCTTTAGCTATTGAAAAATAGCAGATCTACAAGCTCATATCGCGCCACCGAGTGGCGCGATACGAGCTTGTAGGTCTGCTATTTTTGAAAAAAATCGAAGAACGACTGACATTTTTAGAATCTGATCTCAGGTCAGAATGGGTTAATCAGACCAGTGTGTGTCCAGTGGAAACTTCGTATGAATCTGATCTCAGGTCAGAATGGGATAGTCAATGTGATTGGGTTACGGTTCCAGCATGCCAGGGCCATATCGTTGTATATCAGCGAGGTGACATAATCCAGCTAGCATGGGGACGGAGCTGTGCCACTGATTAGTGAGACAGGTGGGCGTTTTATTCCCTTTCCACCCCCTCTTAAATGCATTAGAGGCAGGGATATTTCACATCTCCATTTAATAATTTCTGGGGGTTTTCTCACTGGGCTCAGATGGCACATACGGCCGACACAGTGAGGGTCTGATTTCCACACATGAATTGTGAGTTCATTCAACTGAGGAACAGAAAGTAGGAATGTCACCGTGTGAATGTTTGACCTTTTGTGTGAGCTTGCATGCGTGTTGGGGGAGCGAAGGCCTGGCTCTCTCTGTGTGTGTGTGAGAGTGTGTGAGAGAGAGAGAGAGAGAGAGAGAGAGAGAGAGAGAGAGAGAGAGAGAATGACTCAAAAGTGGGCCGTGAGATGCAGGGTCATGGACAAAGAATCACTTTAATGGAGGAAAAGTGTGCCATTTAATAGATTTGAGTCCTGTCTTCATGGCCAATGCAAAAAGATTAGGTCCCAGTGTGAAAATAGTTGAGAAGTACTACGAAAACACATCGTTGAACTTGACAAAATGTGTTATTTATCATTAAAAAAAAATTATGGTTAAAACTTGAAATGAGGCAGATCACTTTCATCATGGGTATCAAGTTGATGTGCTGATTCAAGAATGTTCCGGAAACAAGTTCCTTTGAACTAGAAATGAGCAAAACTATCCACTAACTTTTGTTTTCACTCCTTTGAAGGAACATAGTATTTAAGTGCTGATGCTAAATGATTTATTTTCCAGTGCAGCCATGTGAAGAGAGTGTTTAGTATGAGTTCTTCTTCCTCTGATGTTTCAGTGCTACATTACAGCTTGGCGTAAATGCAGAAACTAAAATGACATGCCAACATTACTTACTGTTTAACTGTGTCAAATAAATCCAGGAATGACTGGAATAAGGCTTGGCCAAAGGCTCAGCTGAGTTTGCTCCACAGAGCAGCAATGTTCCATGGTACACTGCCTCAAACCATTCTTCCACACAGTATAATGATGTTTTAGGTCAATGTACCTCAAAGTGACTGTTGTACATTTGCACTACTGCAGTATCAGCAAAAAACTAAAGTTTCACATATAAAACCACACAGGGAAACTGTAGTAAAATACATTAGTTAATTTCACACTGGGAGCTGAATATACCCTATATACGTAGGCCTATGCTGTACTTCGTTGACCGCAGTCCACCACCAGGGGTCTATACTGGGTGCCCCCACCACCATGGGTCTATACTGGGTGCCCCCACCACCAGGGGTCTATACTGGGACCTCCCTTTCCCCCCCTCTATAGGCCTACAGTATAGAGGGAAACAGGAGGGGTATAGTCTATATCTCTTTGCTGAAAATAGCCAATCTACAAGCTACACAGCAAAGCTACATGGTTAACAGTATCATATAGATACAGTATAGACTTCATCTGTCTGCTACCTTGTTTGTGAATAAACACTGATTATTAAGTCAATAGCTAACCAAAGTGATTGTGATACCGATGTTCAAATTTCCATCCGCTGAAAGCCGAGAGTCACACCCACCTACAGTAAAGTGTAAAACCTCACTAAATTCAACTCCTAATCAGGCAGACGACGGATCAATCCCATTATAGCTTTTCTAAATTGGCACGGCTAATGAAAGTGCCTAATAACGGTGAAACGGCTCCGGTGCATCAGGCCACCGCGCTGCTCTGTTTCACACGTCAGTGATGCTGTAAATCATGACGGAGAGGAGAGTGGAGTTTTGGAGTACGCTCAGTGAGGCGTTTGGACCGCGTGCCATGGATGTGGCCTATTTCATACACAGACACAACTTTTCATCTCAGACTTTCTTTCCAGAAGTACAGCACATTCAGAAGATGCCAGTGGGAATCAAACCCCATTTCGCTCTGGATTAATTAAGAGCGTCTGCCAAATGCCTAAAATTGTAAATTGTAAATGTCCACTCTAAAATGATCTACTCAGAACCAGCACCAATGTGGTCAGTGTGGCTCTATCAGAGAAGTCACAGCTGCACTGACTCTTCGGTTCTGGTTCAAGTTGCTTGTCAGTCAACTGTTGGGTGAAGCGATAGGAGAGTTGTTACAGGACACTCTGAAATACTTGTCTGACAGGGAGCGATGACATCTGCCAAACTATGCAGACATGCCCTCTAGGGCGTTACCGCAAGGTCAACTAATCATACTCCCAAACGTTTAAGTCCAAAGGAATTCCTTTTGCCTTAAAACATTAACACCCATGGGACATCTTTTAATATTTATCCATCCATGTAGACTGTCTTGAGCATGGTTGCCGGGTTTTCATAAAGTTACACACTTTGTAGTCATTTTGTACATGGGAGCTGCCCAGTATGACCACAGGCCTGCACACTTAGTTGCCTTGCTCAAAAGGCAGTTTTTTTTTGGGGGGGGGGGGCTTTTCATTCACTTCAACCTCAGAGCTCAGATACAAAGCAGATTGTTCCCAATATATTATTCATCTTGTATTGGTAGTGTATCACTTTGAGAGTCATTTGTAGCACCACAAAATATAATCTCCCCGTGATTTGACCGAGCAGCAATATTAATATTGTAATATCTACTTCAGTTGTCAAGACTAAGAACCCTTGGTATTTTTGTTCACAGCTTAACCCATTCTGACCGGGCACCCATTTTGGTGTTAGCATCATGTCATGCTTTAGCTATTGAAAAATAGCAGATCTACAAGCTCATATCGCGCCACCGAGTGGCGCGATACGAGCTTGTAGGTCTGCTATTTTTTTTAAATCAAAGACACTTTTAGAATCTGATCTCAGGTCAGAATGGGTTAATAATGAAACTGTCAGGATGTAATAGACATTTTTAGAGTCTGATCTCGGGTCAGAATGGGTTAAAAAGGCTTCTTTGCTTGCCTTGACTGACACGCATTACAAAAAAATGACTTTTGACTTAAAAAAAGCAAGCTTTGATGCCATCCTTCTGGCCATCATGGACAATCCCTCTCTCACCCCCTACATGACACTGTGGTTAGTAGGGCAGAGATTAGAAGCTCCTTTAGCAACACACTCTTACACCTATGTTACGAGAGGAGATATTTTCTGCCTGCAGCAACTCCCTGGTTGGCTTGATCAGACTGATTAGGATGGGGGGGAAGTTTGGATTCAAGCCACTATAGACTTTTTGGGCCTATGTCTTACAAAAAACATACGTATATATTATACAAGTTAAAATTAACGGCAATTAAAGATATTTATGGGGGGGGGGGGGGGGGGGGCAATATCTCACAACGGGTAAGGACTGGTTAAATTAATTTCCCACCTTAATTTCCCCTCGGGATGAATAAAGTAGGCTACCCTAATACTTATTATTCTCAGTGAAGGTTGTAATCTAAATAAAGTATAAAATGTATAGGAGAGACACTAGGAGAGACATGACAGAAGCTCTACTGGTCAAATCTGTTGTATACGTTGTTTTTTTTTTCTCTTTGGGAGAAGAAATAAATCTTGATCAGTTGCCTAATTTCCAATATGTGGAAAATAAAACATTCCTCAGTTCCTACTCTTTGTGCATACAAGATTAAGGTGACATATGAATGCGAGAATCATTTTAAGTGGAGGAGGTTACAGAGGGGAGCAGAGGAAATGATGCTAAGTGTACATCCTATAGTGAATGACAGGTAGTATTTGTCCCGACAGGTAATCTTGACTACTTTTAGGCAGATGTGCAGACGTACCCCACCCATGTTGTCTAGAGTCTAGACTGCAGCAAGCAGACACTCTCTTTACTCCGTCAAAGAGGGCCGTTTACAGGTCTGTTTACGAGACTATACATTTATGTAGGAATATTACAGACCTGGCTGCAAGCTAGGGCTCAAAATGGCTCAGTTTATTTTCTTGTTTTTGTTTTTCAAAGGCCTACTTCATATGGAGAGCTGGGCTCTATGTTCGCTGCCAGGGAGTCCGTTATTGTGCTGCTGATAACACTCAATCCTCTCTTCCGCTGAACAGCTTCAATAGAAGAGAAATGTTGCCCTCCAGATAAGGAAACGACGCTATGAACGTAATGACACATTGGGTTTTGATTGGCATGCATTTTGTTTTGAATGGAACGTGTTCATATAAAATCTTTAGGATCTCATGATGCAATAACAGCTCTTCAAACGGGACGACGTTTATATATATAATGGAAGGTTGACGGAGACAAAGCGTGACACCAACCCTGCCGTTGCCATTCAAAATATTATTGCAAAGCTGCAACTCCATGACATTTCTCATCCACAGTCTAGAAATAGTTCAGGAAGTGTGTTTGTGTTTGTCATTGGAGGAGAAGAGCAGGAGGAGGTGGGACACAACCACCGGAGAGGCTCAACTGATGGGAAACGGAATATAGAGAAATAAACAACGTGTCAACAAAGATGGATGCTGACTGAAAAGAAAGAAAAAAATAAACATTTGTTTATCCTGGAGACATATCCCGAGAGCACATACCGTTTCTTCAGCGATAGGCTACCCTGCTTCACTTTCATACAGACACACACGCATATTATATCCATGTTTTACCCCGCCACGGTACTGGGGCTCCTTGTGTGTGTGCTTTGCTTCCTTCAGGCTGCGATGCCATGTCTGCTTATTATAAGCAACCTTTGACCTGTACAACCTGACAATGTGTCGCTGTGAGCTTGTAGATCAGCTATTTTCATTTGTGCTTGTTTTCATAGACCTGGGCCACTTGTTTCTCTTGCAAAACTGGCAACACAGTAAGAGAAAGAGGAACTTATGCACACACACACACAAACGCAATGCACTATGGGCTGTAAGAAAAAGGTGAACAGGCTAGGCCTGGCCTGGCTGCTGCCCAGCGCAGCCACAGCAGACTGCTCTCTGGCCACCGAGCAGCTTGGGGTTAATCACCTTCAAAATGGCTTCTCTGTATTTTGGGCATCAGGGCACTTCATTGAAAAAGTGTCTTGAAAAAATTCTAAACTTTAGAAAATAGAAACCCCTGCCCTAGGTACTTTGTGGCCTCTTTTATTCTTCGTACATTAATTCGTCGACTTACTCTGTAAATTGTCATAGCCTGGTTAAACTCAACTTTAGGGTACATTAGTCTAATTCATGTGGTTGAAAAGAATACTTTAATTGGAGGCCATCATCTAGACAGTGATCAACGTATAATATAAGCCAAAATGCCTCAGTACATTGATTTATCACCAGCTTGATAAGCAAACAATAGTAAGGCGCTCTGGTCAAAGCAATTCTTTCTGCTCTGGCAAGAAAGAATTGCTAAACACGAGACTGAGGAGAGATACGGATGAGCAGAGAGACAAAAGGACAGTCCGTTATGGAGGCCGCGACACTGTGTCTGTGAACAGAGCTGTATCTCCTTCAGTGGAGCATAAACTTGTGACCCAGATCATTGGGAGAAACTCCCTGCTTCGGGGAGAATGAACCAACACTTGCTGGCCGACATGACGAGCAACAGGCAGGCAGGCGGTGGCATGCTCCGCTTGCCAAATACAGCACTCCGCGTTCACATGGCGCTGACAGCCAACACATAGACACTGCTAGACACTGTTATCCAGGGGTCTCCCAAGCTCTGCAGAGAGAGAGATGGTGAGAGGCAAACACTAGGCTGTGCCAGGACTCATAGAGCAGCCTGTGTTCAGGTGAGGTGAGGGTGAACTTCGCTGGAGGGTTCACATTTCTGCCACCATCGAAGAGCCACGTAACCACAATGTTCTTTTTTCCCCCTCCTTTCCGTTATGTGTCGAGTGAGTTTCATAGCACTTGAAACATGTTGCAACTAAAATCTATCTCAAATACACAGCCAGAGATGTGATGATATGTCTTCTTTTTGCCCCCCCCCCCCCTGAACAAAGAGCAGATAAGAGGTTCTGCTCTTTTGACAACAGTGACTTTCCTTCTGCATCCAACTCATCCAAGTTTGATGGGCTTACATCAGCAATGCATAGTGGTCACTGGTCACTCACTACTGCCCTGCCTGCTTACACTGATCCACTGCAGTTCTGCTGCAGTCAGAATTTTCAAACACATCCATCACGTACATTCAAATTAAAGTCTACAGTGGGATCAGTTTTTCCCCCGTTAGTGGGCCGGGGTGGGCACGGTATCGGAGACTTATTAAAGAATGAATCCAGATTCCAAACCCTGCTGGTTTCGGGTTCCACCGGCTTTACGGTTGTAACGTAAATTCAAATTAAAAAACATAAAGTTAACTACTATGGAAACCACTTAACACAACATAAGTGGTGATGTGAATGCCAGCTGGCCGGCCTGGTGGCTGCCAACTGCAGGGGCTGGCAGAGGCATAAACCATCGGCAGGAGAGACTGAGTAATAAACTGGACCAGAAGTGGAGACGATGAGTCCTCGACATGAAAACATGTTGACAGTCTCCAACAGTGGAAGGATGTGGACCACTGGACTTTGCAGGTGGGGAAAGTGTGTGCGCGCGTGCGTACGGTATATACTGCACATGCACAGCACACACACAGTCATTTTGTATTATGTGAATGACTTAAGTGTGCCCCGACGGTCATGTGTCATGTGAATGTGTGATTTACTGTGCATGCATGAGTGTACATTAGAGAGCTCCCATAGGCTCCAGTGTCCACCCAGCTGCAACGGTTTAACCTGACAATATTATTTTCTTCCGCACGTCATCTCATGAATGCACAGTTCAGCTCAGTACATCCATACCTCCATGTATGTACTGTACAGTGTGCATGAATAAACTGCACATCTCCCCGATGGCCTGTGAGCCCCATCAACTCTATCGTCTGCCCTAATCTCCTAATCCTCGTCCGAACGGCCGCTCTGTGATCACTGGCAGGTTCACTGCGTTCCGTGCCTTCCTTTGCATGGCCGCTGCGTGGGAATATCCAACAGGTAATCTGTATCTTCTGCAAATATCTACAGACGGATAGCTTTAATAGAGCCTGGAGGCCAGGGCTGTTTGGGTGGGCCAAGAAAGACTCTGCGGTGCTGAGAACATGACCTTCTATGGCAGAGAGAATCGGGGCAATCTCTTCTCACTCAGAAGTGATTTCAAGTGTTGCTCTGTGAGAAGTGTTTGATTGTGGAACAAAGTTGTATTCAGTGGTAGATTGGGTGTTATTGTGACTCATGAGCTTAATGGAAAAGGACACTAAACATTGCAGCTTGTGGGTGTCATCCCAGTGCCAGTGAGACAAGCGTACTAATGTATGAGAAGCAACTAGCACAGTGTGCTAATGTACCTGTAATCTCGTATGTCTAAGGCTCGTATATGTCTAAAGGACCGTTACTGTGTATAGGGTATATTGATCACACTGATTGAAACAATATTTATGGAAGCGCTGCTGCGTTAAGCTCACAGACACATGACGTCTGAGGAGTTGGCAGATCTGGAAGTGAGCACATCAAATCACGGCGTCTCCTCCTGCATACTGGGTTTCACAGCAATTAAAGTGTTGTCAAATGTTTGCATGCATGTGGCATGGTCCTCCGAGATCACTTACAACATCAGAAGATTGTGAGACACATCACACACACACACACAGCAGCAGACAAGTGCCCTCCACACCCCCACACACATAACAGCAGCACACACACACACACACACACAGCTCTATAGAGTCATCAGACACCTCCTGCCAAGTTTAATACAACCAGGGACCATAACTCTCCAAGCAACCACTGCTAAGCGATCATGCCTGCCAGTGCCAGACGGCTCTCCCCCCCCCCCTTCTCCCCTATCATCTCGGGGCATCAGCAGTTGAGTGCGAGACACAACTAGAGGTGGTGGGTGTCAGAAGATTACAGCCGACCACCACAGCTGCTAGCTCATCTGCTCTCATCACATGGATTGTATAGCCAGGCCCACCACGTTAAAGAGGTGTCTTTTCTGTGCGAAAAAAAACCCCCAAATGTACTATGTAACTTTCCTCTTCTTCCCTCGGATTTTAACCCGGTTTCCTGCGCAAGTGCTTAAACTTTTACCATTGAGCTAATAGAGCCTACCTGCTTGCTCAGGGGATAAATTGACCCTTTGACACGATCTAAATGTCTCAATAGAAGTGCAGGGAGAGAAGGAAAATAAAACCCAATTGTATTAACACATTCCCTCCCGTTATTATAGGTGGGATTGTGTGGCCAGTGCCTCAAAAGGGACTTCTTCCGCTCCATATTTGAGCCACGTCCTCATTCTAGGCTGTGTATCAACGTGCGATGGATTAACCTTCTTAGCGCGATCAAAGATTAGGGTTTTATAAGGTCCCAAAGATTGTCTAATTTAATGTTGAGTAGAAAAAGGACAAGGAAAGGAAAGCATGTCAGATCTGGATATAGTTGTTTCTATCATGCGAGTAAAAATAATCATAATTAATAATATAACTTTTATAATTTTTAATGCTGGATTAATGCTTATTAATGAAATCTCGTAATCTCGCTATAGCTATTCACGAGATTATCTCGTTCTGTCACAGATTCGGTTAACAAAGTCTATTGGGCAAAATTACATTATATACCTTACTATTTGACAAAAATAGCTAACAGATCTACAGGCTCAATGCGTCACATCACGACATGTGAGTTTGTAGATCTACCATTTTCTTTTTGAACATGTTTGCATGTAGTGCTGTCGCCTCACAGCTAGAAAAGGTCCTGGGTTCGATTCCCGCTGGGGACGCTGTGGGAGTGTTCTCTCCTCCACGTCATCAGTGCCCATACCCGAGGCGGGGTTGGCGAAAGGGCCTTTCTGTGTGGAGTTTGCATGTTCTCCCCGTGTCCCCTAGGGTAGGTACCCTCACAAAAAACATGCAGTAATCCTGCTCTCTAAACTGCCTGATGGAGGAAAGGAACTTGTCAGAAAAACGTGTTCCTTCCATGCGCTACGTCCGGCCAGGGAAACTGAGATAAAAATGTAATTAAAAAATACTAATAATCTGAACGCCAGGTGGTGTTAGATGCCATCCCCTGGGTCCCCGAATTACACCCCTGGCTGGTACCTTGACTGAACTTCAACCCACCCCAGCTCCATCCCTTCCATCCCTGGTTCACTACTCCTGTTGCCTTGCTTCCTCACTGAAGCTGAAGCCTCCAGAAGGGAAGCTGTGAAGTCGTCCGGTTCCTCTGTGGTTCCTGGGATGAAGTCAGTGCTGCATGCCAGACACACGGCCGGTGCATACGCAATACTCAATTCAATGTAATGTATATCGTCGCTGTCGGGTGGAAACCACCAAAACAGTTCATTTTTTATGATAAAAAATATTATTATTATTATTAAAAAAACAATATATAAAATAGTGAAAATAGACGATCAGTGAGCTAGTACAAGGTTCTTGCCCGACAGCACCAATATGTAGTATGTACATTTGTCTACATACAGTGGAGTGATTTCTACTGAGATCTACTGTCCATACACTGTCAAGTTGACTCTTTAAGTTGTCAAAATGTCTCCCAAATGTGCACCAGCCACCAGAGCCATCAAGTTGAATTTCTGCGCTTCTATTCTAGTCAGGGTTTCTCAAAGTGGGTGCCGTGGCAACTAGGGTGCTTACACGCAAGTCCAGGGGTGCCTCAGAATACTAATATTTGGAATTTATCAATGTCACTTGCACTTGGTGCGTTCTTTTTCAGTCTACAGTACACCAAATCTCTTCACCAAATATAGCAGATCTACAAGCTCACAATGTGACGCATTGTCCTAATGGAAACTGATATTCTCTCAAGTTTCCTCATACTGTATTTTAGGGAGGTTTACATATTATGTACCGTTAATATGACAAAAGGTTGCTAAAGGAACAATGAAATTCAGGGGTGCCATGGATTGGTGGTTATTTACAGGGGTGACCTGAGCCAAAAATGCCAAATATTGTGTATGTACAGTAGGTTGCACTCTACATGTGTATTTAATTTAATGTGTATTACAACTTACAAAATACTAGGCCTAACAAAAAAAATAACATCTGTGTGAACTGAGTGATGCAACTATGCTGTAATTGTACTGACCTCTAATGCAAACACACAGCGCTAGCCGCCCAATGTAGTACCCCAGGTCACAGAGCGCTACTGTAGCTGTCCGTGCTGAAACATAAATACCACACACACACACACACACACACACACACACACACACACACACACACACACACACACAGCTGCGTATTGGAGCGGCTAGGCACTCCTCAAAAGTATGCACCCTGAATTAGGCAGAGTGCAGTCTCTGCTAGACTTGAATGTGCACAGATATGATGCTGCTCTGCTTAATCATGTACTGTAAACAATGTCGCACAGTCGCACACAAAATGTACAAATTGGTCCACAAACGCACGTACAAGCCTACACACACACACACACGCGCGCGCAAACATACGCTATAAAAACCCAACACGCATGCGTGTGCACAAACACACACCAGCTTAGAACAACAAACAGTCTCATTGCAAAAGTGCCCTTGGTGGCAAGAAATCGTTAAAGGGTTGCCTACAATTATGAATTACTTGCTAGTTATGTTGGAGACACAATGTCATCTTTCCAGCAACAAATACTTTGTCACTGAACACTGACATTAAAAGGGACTTTTAAAAGTCAACATAATGTTCAGAGGGTAAATTACATGGCCCGGAGCCATGCTGTATGAATGGAACCTTTTTATGACGAGTGAGGAAACTTCTCCTCTTGGGAGATGTGAGATTTCAGAGGGTTTCCCCACCTTAAAACATATAAGGGTACACATGAAAGGTGAAGAGAAGAACAAGAAAGAAAAAAAAGGTAATTTCCACTTCCTAGTCTGGATAGGCTAATGCTGTTTTGAACGGAATAAAACGCCTCTATTCATCCCCTGTTTATAACTCAAGCAAGATGTGCTTTTATTATTTTGAATCGAGGGTCTACGACGACTCTGGAACTGAAAGAATAAGCAGATCATGACAGATGATCACTTGTTTTAGTTTTATCGTCCTCAGTTCTATTGTTCTACCGGTATCTAATTTGGCCTAGCCTATACTTTGTATTATTGAACACATTGTTCTTTTCTGATTAATTGAAAATGGAGGATGCTGATGTGGATACCCCCCCCCCCCCCCCCATCTCTCTCCCCATTTCCTGTCAGCCTACTGTCTGTCCCTCCATAAAAAATAAATAAAATAAAATAGCGAAAGCCACAAAGAAAACATAAAAATAAAAAAAAAGTTTGACCCCC
Organism: Protomyctophum parallelum; assembly: GCF_964188405.1. Taxonomy (NCBI): domain Eukaryota; kingdom Metazoa; phylum Chordata; class Actinopteri; order Myctophiformes; family Myctophidae; genus Protomyctophum; species Protomyctophum parallelum. The sequence continues at coordinate 6,019,020 of NC_139711.1, read as the reverse complement.
TTAATTAGTGTGGTTGCCCAGGGCAACGACGTTAGGTCACAGATTAATATCAAAAACTGCAAAACCTGTCAGTCTGTCAGTCGTTCCGTCGCGCCACCATATATGGTCCGTCAGACCGCCACGCCTTGTGACACGTCACGTCACCATATATGGCCGTCAGTCCATCACGCCTCGTGACACGCTCCATATATGGCCGTCTCCATATATCAAGCTCACTACACTGACGTCATCATGACCTGGATAGCCATACATGGAGAAGACTGGGCCGGCCAGCAACTCTACATCTGACCTCAAACCCTTAGATCTCCATATATGGAGCTGACCTGTTCTGACATTCCATATGTTCATCTGACCTCATCAAAGCCTGTACACTCACAAGACACGCCCCATATGGCCAGTACATAATTCATTCCCTATGTTGATCTGACCCCCCATGCCAAAGCGCCAGCGCTCGCCTAGCAGTCTGCCATCGTCCAGGCAGATGTGTGCATGAGACCTCACCGTTTAGGGCGAGGTGACGCTTCAGATTGTGTCCAAATCTCACAGAAAATGGTACACATGATCTCTGGACCAATCCGAAACGCCACAGGCAGAATTTTGATAGTTCGGCCATAATTGGCTTCCGAAGTTAGTGGGAGGGGACTATTTTACAAAGATTTACGCAAACGGAATGACCAATCCATCCGAAATTTCAATCACATGTAAAATTGTATCCATAGGCGCCGCAGAATTACTTATAATCACAGGTGATGTGACATTGTAATTGGCTGCCAAAATGTGTGGGAGGGGCCTATATTAGCGATTGAGGCAACCTGAACCAAGCACACTTTGCAATTCTTCCAGAATTGCATCTTTCTAGTTGCTTTGGCACATAATTAATGAAAACCTGTTGAACTCACCGTTCTGCTCCTTTATACTTGGAAGGTGAAACTTGCTCATGTGACTTGATTCCGCTTCATACTGTTGGAGAAGCGACGCAACGAGGAATAATAGCGGCAGGATCATTTGGATTTAGTGGAGATCACACACACAGACACACACACACACACACACACAGGGCTGCAGAGAGACAGGATGGATTGTAATCACCACGCACACACGCCGCCGGTCACAACACTCCGAGGCTGCTTTGGACACATTTGTAGGCGGTAAACGTAAAGTAGAACCCACATAATCTTAACACCAGAATCCTTGTCCCTTTTTCTAAAAAAAAATTAAAGGAAAAAAAATTGAGGAAAATGTTTCAATTAATATTCTTCCAAATATGCAGTCCCTCAGAAGACTTGCACGCTCTGAACTGTGGACTCTCCGGTGCGCACCTGTTGGGTTGATTGGAGAAGTTACGTTCAAAATAGTTCAGTTTGGTTACATTACCAATTCGCGTTTAAATCACAAACGTGTCCGGTGAAGTGCAGTCACATACGCACACGTGATACGAAATCATCTGAACACATTATATACACGCGCGCTCTTTGGATAACGTTTGCGTCCACGGTATAGCGCGTGCTCGAATCCTTAGTCTGACAAATCCCTGCTCAGACTACAATGAACCCTTACTAGAAGAACCTTAATAAAAACAGAAAC
>NC_139711.1:6007436-6012436 GCF_964188405.1 Protomyctophum parallelum | reverse complement strand
TCCTGTTAGCCAGTGTCCCATGGCATCAGTGACTGTATCACGAACAGATGATAGTCTAGTGACTAGTCAGTGTTGAGAGCTGAGGGGTTTCTACAGATCCACGAATACATCAGGATACCATACAGATTATAGTTTACCATTCACCTTTAGTGATACTGTTATAAAATGAGATTTCACTCAACTTGGTGTGCAAATACCTTGAATCTATGTCAAATTTATTTCAGGCCTATACATCATCGTTACAATCATGTCTGTAGTCTCGTACGACGACACAAATCCACGGACATTTCATGTCACAATCATTTTTTGAGGAGCGCTGGCCCCTCCAATGCTTGGCTTATGAAGATTACGTCACGTGGCAGCCAAGTCTATGGACTTTTTAATGTTTGTACAGAGCACTTATGACGCAAATCATTTGCCAGCAAAGTCTATGGACTTTAACCCATTCTGACCTGAGATCAGATTCATATACGAGGTTTCCACTGGACACACACTGGTCTGATGAACCCATTCTGACCTGAGATCAGATTCTAGAAATGTCAGTCGTTCTTCGATTTTTCAAAAAATAGCAGACCTACAAGCTCGTATCGCGCCACTCGGTGGCGCGATATGAGCTTGTAGATCTGCTATTTTTAAATAGCTAAAGCATAACATGATGCTGACACCAAAATGGGTGCCCGTTCAGAATGGGTTAATGTTTGTTTAGGACACTAGATGACTACCGTAAGACACCATGTGGCCTATACTATTTGAATAGAGTGGCCGCCCCTCACTTCACAGAAGTGAGGGACTACGATATGGTTAGTAAAGTGTCTTTTTACTTATTTATTTAATTTCTTCTCCTTTTCTTTTCTTCAGAGAACCATGACTCCTCATGCCAGACCAGAAAACAGACCATAGTACAGTACAGGCACAATGAGAACTGGTCAACATAACAGCTTTGGCACAAAGCATTGTATCATAATGTTGGTCGCCGTAGCCGTAGCCTGAAAACCCACCTCTTCAGACTCCATCATGGCCCATAGCACTTACCCTAACCCCTTAGATAGCATTTCTGTTGGCTTAGATAGCATTTGACACAGACTTATAGCATGTTATGTAGACAGCACTATAATTGTATTGTATATAGTCATAGCACGCCATAGTACATATGTATAGCATAGTAGTAAATATGTATAGTTTATATGTATAGTGTATGTATAGTTTCATTATATAGATATTCCACTGTTACTTTCTTAGCTTACGCATGTTTCATGATATTGATAAATGCTTTTATGTGATGTATTCCCATGCTTTTGTCCTTGCTTAAATGTAAGTCGCTCTGGATTAAGAGCGTCTGCTAAATGCCTAAATTGTAAATTGTAAATTGTCGGGGTTGTTACTGCTGTGCTGACATGGAAGGAACAGGCCACCTCCACTGTGAGAACAGACTCATTAACCCTCTGGCGTCTGTCATTTTGTTTTAAAATACAAAATATGACTATGCATTTTTGTCAGGCCTGGTATGGCCCACTTTACCCAAGACTCAAACCAGACTTCAAACCCACATATGAACCATTCCATGGCATGCATGTGTGTGTGTATTCATGTGCGTGTGTATGCATGTGCGTGTGTGTGTGCGCGTGCGACGTTGCCGATACCATACAGTGAGTATACAGCATACACATGTGTGTGGTTCGGTGGTCACAGTCACGTGTATGTGCTGCTATGGCTGCAGTATGTGTGAGTCAGGGTATTATTTTCCTGCAGCACTGCACTGCCATTCCAGTTTGCACACACATGTGTATTGATTTCTGTTTACAGTGGAGATGTGGGGCATGCCATTGCCAGCAGACGACCGGACTGTGTCAACCACATGACCTCCCGGGTCTGATTCTGTCTGGAGACCTGAAGTGGTTGCAATGCATGTCTTTGACACTGTCTGCCCTCAATCAAGTTCCTGTCTCTACACCAGTGGTCAACCTTTTCAGGCCATTGACCCCCCAAAATAACCTCATTTGAACTCACCCCACCACCAAGTACTCGAGATGTAAGAGTTGAGCCATTCGGTTTTCGGTTCCACAGATAGATATTGTGAAAATAGCCTCGCTTTGCCATGTTTGACCAGTTTTTATTGCATAGTTTGTTGATTAGTTTTGATGCTGTAGCAGTCTTAGCAGCACACACACACACACACACACACAACCACACGCACGCATGCACGCACAGACGCACGCGCGCACGTAAGTTGAGAAGCACTGCTCTACACCACAGGTTCTCAGTGTGGGGTCTGGGTATACAGGCAGGTGTCCTTGTGGAGCCTCCAGGGGGTCCCCAGAACATTGGCTGGTGGGTCTGTAACTGTAACTGCGGTAGCATGTAAATGGAACCAAATGGACCGCAAAGCTCCAAAAGGACTTACAGTGTAGATTGGGGTCTCAGAGATAAAAAAAAATAATCTAAAAGAGGCCTATACAGTATATAGGCACTAATGAATATCAAACTGGGGATCCTTGAATTGAAAAATGATTGAGAAACACTGCTCTGCACTGTTCTGTCTAAACGAGAACAAGATATAAACAGCCTACAGTGGAGATGTGAGGAGCACAATGAAGAGATCAATAACTAAAAGCAGAAGTCAGCAGCCAGAGAAACCCAACACCTCAGTTTGTTAATGCGGTGAAGAGACACACAACAGTTCTCTCTGTTACTTCAAATTCCATATGCCTTTTGAGGAATGTTTTGGAGTTCTGATGCATTGTGATGGAAATAAGCTCTGATTGATTGATTGATTGATTGATTGATTGATTGATTGATTGATTGGTTGATTGATTGACATTTTATTCACATTATGTAGAACGGGTACATTTCAAACGAAAGCACAAGTCAATACAAAAACTGCTATGAGGACAATCAATCAATCAATCAATCAATCAATCAAAACACTGTAAATATTCTCATATTGATGGACTGTATATATTATCCAGATAGTGTCACGTATAGGCCAGTTGACACTGTACCAGTCTCATATTCACTGTTGATAGTCTGTGCATCCATTCATAGTTTATACTGTATATGTATATACTCAGGTATATACGTGGAGATAAATTGTATATTACACTTATTAATATCACTGGCTGAATTCATCATTAGCTGAAGACCATTATTGTCTGTCCTGTATCCGTATCTGTTTACAGCACTGCAGTGCACACATCAGGTGTCCTTCACGCTGGCGCTTTTCCACTAGGAGTGCTGGTACAGTAAGTATGGCTTCGCGTCCGCCCAAGCTATTTATCATATCTCTGCCCAATCCTTAAAGCCGCTTTTCTGTGCAGCCTGTCTTCGTGCAACTCAAGGGCTGCCCTGAAATTCCCCTCTGGAAAAAAAAAAAAGGGGAAAAAAAAAATCAAATACCGGTGGTAAACAGCAGTAGAGTAAAGTGGTTCTTCAAACCCCCATTGGGGGCTTTATTTTCATTCAAGCAGGGAGACGTGTCGTTGCAGAGTTCTTTCCCTTCACCGATAGCTGAAATGTGCAGCGGATGCCAGGCAAAACACCACAAGCAGATCAGCTCAGACCAAAACCTGACAGGTTTCTGGAATGGCGGAAGGTTGTCCCTCACACGCCTGGCTCCTCGCCAGGCACAGAAGAGTCGCTATAGTATATAGACAACACAAAGGGCCCTTGTTTGCCGTCGTTTTGATGCTTCATTGTAATTCCAGCAGTCATGCACAGGGTTATAAATCATTAATCTTTAAGCGTGTGGAGCAGATTCATTTGTATATTATGGAAATGGCATGCCATGTCAGTCTATTATATTGTGGGGATTAACGTGAGTGGTTGCCCACGTTGTCTTATACGTGAAGCAACACAGTCAAATCCTTAGTATATTCGTTTAACTCTGAAGACTGCATAAATGTATCAAAATGGACCGGGTCCATTTGATTCTATTTGTACACTCTTCTGAGCTAAAAAACTGTGAAGGACTGAGATAGCTTCCTGCGGGATAAATCACAGTACTGTGTGTTCTTGAACAGAGTCTTCTTTTTTGAGTAAAAATGGACCCCCTGCTTATATGCGTAGCAGCGTATGTGGTACAAAGTGTTCTCTTCTCTTGACCGGTGGGTTTCGGTTCCAAAAGGAGATGTCATGACAACGACTTTGGAATATTCTTTATTGTGGCAAACAGCTCACCAAACACCCAAACCAACTTGACAGGGAACAGGGAGGCATGCAGTTACCCACTCTGTCTGTACTTCGGTCACCCACAATTACACACATAAAATAAATGGCAGCTGAACATAACCCAAAGTACAACGCATTCCCACCATAGCAAACATTAACAGAATAGCACACAATAATAAAACAATACACAAAATGTATGCACCCAGAGCACACCCCATGGGACACTACACAGCCCCAAGCTCAGGGGTCTTGCTGTCCTCAGCGACCCACAAACTCATCAAAGTCCCAGAATGCGGAGGCATTATGCCTCGCTCTGCGTCACGATTCATATATATAGGCCCATTTCTGGTGAACCCCAAATTAAGTTAATTCCTGTTAAACTTGCCTTTTTGCAATCTTTCTCTCAGCTGCAAGTAATCATGCAGTCTACCCCTTATCTTATAGCGTTCCAGCTCAGACTGTGGCCCAAACATGAGGTCCACATGGGTCTGTATAGGCAGCTCTCTCCCAAACATAAGAGATGCTGGGGTACAACATGACGACTCTGGAACGGTCCACTACGGACACAGCAGGACCACAGGCATGTGGAGGTCCTCTATGTACTCATCCTATAGTCTCTTTTTTTTTTTACTGTGAGCTGGAAACAGACCTCCTATAGAACACCCGGGCCGTGAAGTTGCAACTCATGGTCTCTGTATAGCTTCTCCTCCCTGCACTGACAGAGCATCATTGCGATGGTAATTGTGCTCTGGGACCACGCCTCTTAGTGAAATAATCCATCACCCTATATATGAAGTAGCAATTCCTATGGTTTGTGATGGGGCAGAGACTCAGAC
>NC_139711.1:5957436-6002436 GCF_964188405.1 Protomyctophum parallelum | reverse complement strand
TTGGCTGGGCACGGAATGTGATGTATGATGATTTATGATGATAAGAGCGCCCCTCACTTCACACAAGTGTGATTTTTTGGAGCGGCACTAGCTCCTATGCACAGCTTTGTGTATGAGCATGGAAAGTGATGTATGATGATGAGAGCGCCGCTCACACAAGAAGTCACACAGAGTGTGTTCTTTTTATTTATTTCACACTTGCTTTGGCATTATGTTTACTAAATATCCCATATAATATGCCAATAAAAGCCCAATTGAATTGAGTTGAGTTGAGTTGAGTTGACTTGACTTGACTTGACTTGAGTTGACTTGAGTTGAGTTGGAGAGAGAGAGAGAGAGAGAGAGAGAGAGAGAGAGAGAGAGAGAGACTGTCTAGACAGTAAATGGCTGGAGTTCTATTCTGCCAGCACTACACCGGCCTGTAGGTCCCCCAGTCCCAGCGGAGGTAAAGGGCACCTCTTCCCTCAGAGGGATGAATCAAGCCAGATACTACACTATTACTATTGCTGTCTGATTAACCCATTCTGACCTGAGATCAGATTCTAGAAATGTCAGTCGCTCTTCGATTTTTCAAAAATAGCAGACCTACAAGCTCGTATCGCGCCACTCGGTGGCGCGATATGAGCTTGTAGATCTGCTATTTTTAAATAGCTAAAGCATAACATGATGCCGACACCAAAATGGGTGCCCGGTCAGAATGGGTTAATGACCGCTATCGAGGAACCCTGCAAGCACGCGGCCTGTGAGTAGAAAGTGTGTATACCGCACTTATGGCTGTGTTACCATTAGTCTGGCCTTGGATCTGCTAACAGAGAGATTTATGGTAAACACACGTTCGTGGGTCTGTACCAAGTCCTGATTTATAGTATGGGTGGTTCAGGCACAGAGGATTTTCTCAGCACCACAACTAAATTAAATGATATGGATTTACACTAAATAAAGTCTCTTTACTGGATGTCCCAGCAGAGATGCCTGGTTCTAGAGCCACTATACTATGGTTGAGGTGTATTTTCTTATATATATATATATATATATATATATATATATATATATATATATATGGGAGGAAAATTGAAAAAGAACAATGAAAACTATTACAATAATCAGAATAGGGGTGCTGAGGGTTCAAGTAGTGAAACAAAAGTGCCATTTTAAGTTTTAAGCATATTTTGATCATCGTGATAATATCGTTATTCGCAATTATCTTTGCCACAATACTCGTGACATGTATGTAATTTTCATATCGTCCCATGACTCCCATCCGTCCCTAATTTTCTGGTCTCATTTTTGGTCCACCTGACCTTTTAGAGGTCACTGTCAGTGCTATAGTGTGGATGAGCTTCACTTAAGGCTGCATGTATGATTGATTGATTGATTGATTGATTGATTGAACAGCTACATCAAAATTTACCATCCATCCATCCATCAATTCACTATGATTCTGTCCATCCACCTATCCGTCTGTCTGTCACTCTTACCCAGACTAATTTACGAGTATTCAAACGAATGGAATACATTACCCTCATTTTATTTTGTCCCTTTCTTTCACAGGAAAACGTCTCAACTTGTGTGAAGATGACTTTGAGGAATCTATCCGTCCTTCTCCTGATCTTGCTGCTCTGCTTAGAGGAAGGCACTGCCAAAGCCAAAGACAAGGGAAGGAAAGGCAAACCACAGGTTTTCTGTCCCTCGTAAGTACAGCTGGACCTCTGACAGCCCTGTCCATAAGACAGAACAGGACATAGAAGGCATTGTAGTACATTACACAACATAGCAGTACATAACAAGACATAGCAGTCAGTGCATAACATGACATACTGTAGCAGGATATAACAGGACATACTGTAGCATTACATAACAGGAAATAGCAGGACGTAACAGTACGTGGCAGGACATAGCGGTACACAACATTACATAACAATGTGACACAGTAGGACATAAATAACAGTAGATACATGTAGCAGGACATAAGTTATTTAACAGCTAGGACATAGCATGACATAAAAGGACATAGCATGACATAACTGTAACAGAAGGTATTTTATGAAACACATTTTGAGCTACATACTGTGTATGCTACAGAAACAGACATTTAAATCTTTGTGTTGTTTAAACAGTAAACACGGGTGATTTTCACCCGGACAATTATATTTTTGTAATTCTCATGATGTTGCTGATGTCTGATCGGGTGGGTGGGTCTTTCAGTACCTTCATGATGCTCAGTGTCATCATAGAAAGTATGTTTGTTTCCCTGCCCTGCACGGCCCTGTTTCTTTTTCGGGTGAATTTCACCCGTGTTTAGTGATAGAGTGATAGAGACACACAATGGGATTTGTTTTACTGGTCCATTCTCACATGTCCCTTTTTTTTAAAGATTTGTTTTTGGTGTTTCTGACTAATAATAATTAATAAACCCGACGCGTCGCTCGAATGCCAAATGTACCGTGCCAACGCAAGTGGGAACCGCATCGGAGATAGGTAGGCTACCCAGCCAGCCCACCACCCCCACCAGTGCCAGCCACATGAGGCTATACGGCTGCACATTCATATAATGACAGTTGACAGCCCAGCCACTGCAGCGACTGGCGACTGCGAGGCAATCTAAATAGACTGTCGAACGTGCATGGTCAGTTGGTCACAGACGGACCACAGTGATAGAGAGAGACAGACAGACAGACAGGACAGGAGGAGCACCTATGCAAAACAGCAGCGTGTGTGTGCCTATTTGTTATTGAATTCATGGTTCACAGGTTCAGGTTTTCGTTCACTAATATATCTTGTTGTATATTAAATTAAAAAGACTTTAATAATTTTATATACAACTTGCTTGCTAATTGCGATATGTGCGTGCGTGTGTGCGGGGTGCGTGAGGCGGGCAGCAAGGGAAGCGAAGCGAGAGGAGAAACAGACAGCTTTATTTAATTCATGCAGGTTTATTTATTTAAGATACAACAAGTTGCAAGTTGCGTGTGTGTGCGTGCGTGCGTCTGTGTGTGTGTATGAGAAAGGGGGCAGCAAGGCAAGCCAGCGAAACTTTTCTTTCCTGTAACCATGGTTTCAGGATCGTATTGCAGTTGTTCATATCGCAAAAACGATGGCGAGGCTTGATTTCATAGGGCGTGCCAGATAGATTTCAGCCGTCACATTTATTAATGTCGGAACGAAATTAAGGAAGGATCAGCTGTTTGCGATCACTGTGCCGTGGCGACGTGGGTGTACTACGAAACATACACTTGAAGGTGGGGCAGATTTTACACTCAATTGATAAATGAGGGCCTATATGTGGCATGCACCTGGACCACTTGGCCAGTGGGCTCCCCCATGATATCTATGTTGTTGTTTTTTTGTGGCTTTCGCCTTTATTTTATATTTGGAGGGACAGACGGTAGGCTGACAGGAAATTGGGAGAGAGATGGGGGGAAGACATGCAGTAAAGGCCGTCGGGATCGGTAGTCGAACCCGCGGCACACTGCCAGACTGGGTTACTAGCCAAGGTGCCTGGACCGCTGAGCCACGGCCCAGGCCATGTTATCTATTTTTTATGAGAAATATGTTTTACGGAATACTTTACATTGATTAAAATATACGGTATAACCCGTGTTGTGTGACAAATTTTATTTGATAAGAGCTGGCCACTGACTCACATTGAAGTTGTTCATCAGGTCCGCCAACAACATTTGTAATCCTCCCTCTCATCTCAACGTTAACCTGATTAGACATGCTGTTTTTTAAACTTCCTGCAACTCAAACACCTTAAAAGGGAACAAATGCCTCGACAATGAGCCTTTCCACTCGGCAGGGGAAGCCTTTTCAAGCGGTAGTGGCAAATGCAAAGCCGTGTGGGATGGTCTATATCGGGCACTAAACTGTGTCTGAGAGGATTCACTAAAACCAGTCGGTTCCAGTTTAGCTACAAGGCTTGTCAGAATGATCAGCTGAAAGAGAAAGAAAAATAGGTTTAGCTGAACGTTATGGCTTTCACTTTGATCAGGGAAACCGCAAAACATACGCATACTGCACGCGCGCGCACACACACACACACACACACACACACACACACACACACACACACACACACACACACACACACACACACACACACACACACACACACACACACACACACACACACACACACACAGAGTTCCTGCTGGGCACTTAAGTCATCCTGGGTGCACGGTAGGTTTACAGTATGTAATGTAAAAGTGCTCTGGGAGGGGGAATTCACTGCCACCCACATAGAGCCCTTCCATTTTCCTGTCTTCCCTGCCAAAGCCTGCCCCCCCCCCCCATACCCCCCGCCTCCCCCTCTTGTATACTCTCTCTTTACCTCTCTGCTGTATGCTGTTATTATTTCACCAGTCAGCCTGTCACAAAACAGAAGCTGTTGCTTTAGTGTTCAGTGGAAAGTCTTTGCTGTTTAATGTTCCGTATATACACTGTTCAGCAGGAGTTGTGACCGCATTTACTATGAAAACCTGCATCATAAGATTAGACATCCTCTTTTATTGAGTTAGTATTTATTGAGACCAAAGGTCGCAATAAACTATGGAATCGTGCATTTCCGTCAGTTTGTGTGTTGGTCGGGCACGTGACATCACGTGACATCATCAGGGATGGAGCATGTGACATCATCAGGGATGGAGCATGTGACATCATGTGACATCATCAGGGATGGAGCGTGTGACATCACGTGACATCATGACCTCAAACCCTTAGATCTCCATATATGGAGCTGACCTGTTCTGACATTCCTTATGTTGATCCTTCCCCATCCATCCTTCCTCTTCGATGTCTCCCTCTTGACCGATACATGTCCATTCAAACTCTAGACGGGCCTGCCCCAACGGCAGCCGGCGAAAACTAGAGTTCTCAACAGGCTCGAGAATTAAGATCTTACCCCCCATGCCAAAGCACCAGCGCTCGCCCAGCAATCTGCTGTCACCCAGGCGAATATGTTGATCTGACCCCCCATTCCAAAGCGCCAGCGCTCGCCCAGCAGTCTGCTGTCACCCAGGCGGATGTGTGCTTCTCGCCCTCAGGCGTCTTACTGGTTTATTTATTTGTGTGTGTGTGTACAGTGTGTGCGTGCGTGAATACGTGTGTCTTTTGATCCTGTGGTTGTCCTCTTTGTACATTTTATTTGTATTATAAGTGTCGTTTGTGTCTGGACAGCGACCATACTGTAGCTGTCATATTCACAAAGGAGACTGAATAAACATCCAGGTAAACTGTCCTAGCAGATCTCTCAGATGTGCTTTTTCTATCCTACAGATGGAATTCCTTAACCACTTGAAGCACAGCATCGCTATTCTAGGGGGCGTTGCGACTCATTGTGAGATTGTACTGTAGTTCGGCTATTTTAGGCAAAGACAAAAAGTGGTCTGAGTACACTAAGAATAGAGGATTTAATTGGTTAAGCTCAATGATGATATATTGTGAACATCTCTAAGTGTCATCTGTGGATGTAACACATGCTAACACTGGCTGGGTGGTCTTAACTCAGAGCTAACTCAATCAGCTCTCAGGTTAAGAGTTTAATCACAGTATACAGAGTGGAGGTTCTTTCTGTACATCTGTTTCTCTGGGACCTGCCAGGAATGTGACTAGCCAATGTTCTTTCTTTCGTTCTTTCTTTCTTTCTTTCGTTCTTTCTTTCTTTCTTTCTTTCTTTCTTTCGCTCTTTCAACTCTCTTTCCCTTTCTGTGTATTTCTTTCTTTCTCTCCATCTTCCTTTCTCACATTCTCTCTCTGTTTGTTTTTTTCCCTGCAGACAGATGTCCACAGAGGAATTGGCCCGTGTTCCTGCCAATACAACCAGTAACATATTGAATAGGTTACTGCTCACCTATGACCCCAGAATCAGACCCAACTTCAAAGGCAAGTCTCTCTGTTCGTCTGCCTCTGTCTGTGCCTGGTCTTGTTTCTGTCACTATATGTCAATTAAATTCAGTTCAATTCATACATATTTCACTAGATCTGGTTCCATTAAAGCAAATCTGATGAAAGTTTTCATAAAGTCAGAAAACATAAATGCGAATAAATAATAAAACAAACAGTATGCAATTATTCTGGTTCTGGTTATGTGCTTCTTTCAATCGGGCTGTCTGGAAATAGTACTATTCATGAACGACATAAACTTACAGACATGCTTGGAATTGGTTGGCCTACTCACCAGTACAGTAAAAGTTCTGCTCTCTTTTTCCCACTTAGCAAGTTATTTCTTATAATGTGGGGAGGCCGTGCACGCCGCTGTAACTAACATCATGGCTAACATCATGGCTGCCCAATAAATGCAGCAAATTGTGGCACATTGTAAAAAAAAGAATTCAAACAATAGTACCAGGTTGAATCACTAGGAATTACAACTACAATATAATTATTTAAGTAAATAAACAGATAAACAAGTTAAACATTCCAGTATCCTAATAACGGTAGTTAGCTGTGACAGTGTTTCCCACGTAGATCTGTTTAGCACAGCTATACTACAGCTAAAACAGACCTGCAACACTAAGGGCTCCAATTTCATCGCCGCCTTTACCCACAACGCGACCCGCAATTCAGCCGCTGCTCGAAAATTACAAATATAGGAGCTTTCTCTGTCCCTTAAAACTCTTTCAGCGCCACCTGGTGGTCACCAGTTTTGGCTCTCGTTGCCAATTAGCCCATTATAAATAAAAGAAAGAAAATGTAATTCTATTATGCATGTCATGTGCATGTGTCACGGTTCGAGACCAGAGAGGGTAGGACCCAAATGCAGGACGACAGTCAGGAAAAGTTCAAAGTGTTTATTAACACCAACAAAACAAGGAACATGAGGAGCAAAGGGAAAATAACAAACACTAGGAGCAAGGAACACTAGGAAGACAGGAGCAACAAGAAAACTGTGACAATAACTAATAATCCGACCAGGAACTGCACAAACAGGGGAGTATAAATAGACACAGAGAGTAACAGGACACAGGTGAAACTAACTGACAATCAACATAGGGATAGGCCAAGACTAAAAGGACACAAGTGCAAAACATAGGCTAATCACAGTACTGGTGAGACAAGGCAGACAAGGCAGGTACAGAATACAGGGGCAGACAGGAAAGCACAAAACCATACTACAAAATAAAAGGTACACAGTGCAAGATCAACTCTAACTGGAAATAAGAAACATGGAACACAAAACTACAAAATTACAGGAAAACAGTAAAGTAAAACACTAAAAACAAAGAAACACAAGAAAGTACAAAACATGTCACGGAACGTGACAGCATGTCATCACGTGCACACCAGATTAGAGGAATTTTCAAAATATGGATAAAAAAAATACATATATATATATATTTATTTCCGTCTTAACGTCCCTGGCAATCAGTGCATAATTGGATTAATCTCGTCTTAACGTCCCTGGCAATTATATTATATAATATTTCCGTCCAGCATCACCTGCTATCTTTTTTGCAGACACCGGTATTTGCGCCTAGAGGTGTGACCGTGTGGTCATGGGCATGCTGGCACGCTTTCCCCTAAATTGCTATTTTGGTCAAACACATTTGGGAAAGCGATAAAAGCACCCATAAACCGTATGCCAAATTAGTTTGGTAAATGGAGATGTCCGCGTAGTGCAGGCTGCGTCAACTATCCTTATTCTCCTATGCATGCATCTCTTTGTAATTTTCATATAATCAGCAGAAGTGAGTGCCTGCCACTTCCTTGTGTTTATATAATTGTATAGTCAAAGAAGTTATTTGTGCCAAAGTGCCAGGCATTTTTGTGCAGTGTGCGCAATTCCATTTGCTCGTTCAGCTCATCACCCCATAGCAGCAAATGGGGTTTAATCTAGACCCGGACTTTCCTTTTCGCTTCATACCGTTCCGTAGAGACGGCCTATACACGCACAATATATATACCAAATGAAAGCCCGAAGTAGTTTATATAGTAATTTGAATTTTAAAAAATGAGCAAGATTTGAGCGAGTCGTGACTCAATGAAAAGACGAGTGTTCTTGGCTCTGTGCGTGTGTAGAAAAAAAAAGAACGGCGCGAGGGGGCGGGGAGGGGGGGGGGCTGCAGCACAAGTGAGACTTCAAGGCAGCAACGCAACACTCTTCCACGGGCTATAGACCGTAAGGCTATGAAGCAATATAGCACTAACGGGCAACGGATAAGGGATCTCTTAAAGGCAATGGACTGGTGATTGGTTTAATTATTGTAACGCCCAAACCACACCTATGCATAATATAACGGGTAACGGAGGTGTTTGGATTTAGGCAGGTAACCAAAATACCAAATTTAGTGGGGGGAACACCCCTTCCCCACTGCTTAATCCCCAAAACAGTGTATTTAGAAAGATCAGACAGAAAATGGAGCCTGTCTGATGGTCATAGCAGCACAAGGTAGACCCTCTGACTCTGTCCAGCCTCTGGAATCAGACTGGGTTCCAGTCCAACATTTGGTGTTTGATGTGGTCTGTGTTGAACCAGCTTGTGGCTCACTGCCCTGCTATACCTGCAGCCAAACATCTGCTATTCATATCAGGGTAAGATGAAAGCCACTACCATGCATTTAACATCACAGTTATAATCTCCCAAAGTTTCATCCAAAGATGTTCCTTGGACATCACTAGAGCCCAGGGCCCATTCAACGTTGAGCTGCAGTGCAGCATGCATGGTGATTGTGCATTGTGACTCAAACTAAGTCAGTTAAACTCTGAAACATGGAATTAATATTAGTTCACACATTATCTTTTGACAATCGGCAGCAAGTGTCCTCTCGTGGGTATAAATGTAATCGGGGTTGCCAGATCAGAATGACAGTTTCCAGCCCAAGCACAACTTAAAATCCGCCCAATTCAATCAAAACCAGCCCAAATCGGCCAAACCCATGTAACAGCGCAAAACCATTGCATAATAACAGAAAACACTGTATAGTGTGTAACTGTAAGCATACACAGCTTCATATCTCCACCAAATAACCAAAGATGACATAGATAAAGAAACTAACCACAGAGTACAGAAAATAAATAAACAGTCAGTCAGGCAACCAAAAATAGCAGCATGAATACAACATCTTTAGAACATATCTCTCTCTCTCTCTCCCCACGGCGGGTTGAGCGCTCAGCACGCTCGCACACACACACACACACACACACACACACACACACACACACACACACACACACACACACACACACACACACACACACACACACACACACGGCCTACTGCAATATGGTTACACTGAAGTTATATTACCCTTATGCAGAATTAATTGAATCAATGTAATTTATTCTTTTTTTTACTCCCTTTTTTGTTATTTTGTTTTATAAAACTAACTTAGAACTTTCAACTTTATACAGTCACTGCGAGCCAGGTTAGCTGGCTAATACATGGATGAATCAAATCTCTCCAACAGCCGCCTTAGAGGCATTTCCCCATGCCTTCTGCATTACAACTTTGAAACGGAATATACTACTGGTACTTTGAAAATCAAAACGACAAGCAAAAACACCTGCTGTCTTCCTCCTGACGACCTCCCGTGTTGATTTGATATTAAAATAGGTGACTCCTCCCAATACGACCGCGTCGGGCGCACCCGTAACTGGACGCGAGAGGCCACCCCCGCCCATCCTACTATGCTAGAGCTGTTATTGGGCGAAATAAATGCCCAGTGCCCCGGTCTTTTCTTCAGCGGATACAGTAAAACACTGCATGGTTGTGTGTGTGATGCCATGGTAGGCGGGGTTTTATTTAGACAGGATCCGAGCTCTGAGCAGTAGATGGAAACCTAGCCTCAGTCCCAGCATTGAAGGAAACTACTCATACCAGGCTTAATATTGTGCACCCGCCTAGGACATAAATAACCCGCCTACATGTTAAAAAACCAGCCCAAATTTGATGTGCCCGCCCAAGGCTATTTTTTCCGCACAATACGTTTTAAAATAGCCCAATTGTGCGGAAAACCGCCCAATCTGGCAACACTGAATGTAATGACCAGCTCTATATAAATAATAATAATAATAATAAAAATCACACCCGTATGAAGTGAGCTCTAATCAATTATTTAATTGACCTTATCTATATAAGCAGTACAGTATAGACAGCATTTCTATGTATACATAGGACACACGTGCAATTCCCGGGATTTCTTTTCACCCCTCTTCCCTCCCTCCCCCCTCATGCCCCCTCCAAGTGGCTCCATCTCCAATGTCTCTGTATAATCCTCTTTTAATTGACCTTATCTTATACCAACCTTGAAACATATCTTCCGTCACCAAGAATGACAGACATACCGACAGACATACCGACAGCCGATTTGCTCAGACACATATGATGTAAATTCTTCATTCATTGTCAATGGCATTTAATGCTTGTGTTAAGACAGAATCTATATACTATATCTATATACTATATCTATATACAAAGTTATAGTTCTGCATTTCCGGTTGTCCAGAACCAGCACAAAAGCCTCATTTGGCATGCTTGACAAAGAACTCCATATATGGGCATAAAAGGGACACATCAGTGGATTGGATGGAGCCCGCACACCATAGGCGTTCTTTATTTGAATACTGACAACGTTTCGATCTGTTAGATCTTCATCAGGTCATCAGCTTAGTGTTTATTATTGTGTGAATTGAGGGGCTGCCTTTTCTGAGAGGCGCTAGCCGCTAGCCCCTCCCCCCTGAGAGGCGCTAGCCACTAGCCCCTCCCCCCCTGAGAGGCGCTAGCCCAGGGTTCCCCAATTAGCGGCCTGCGGGCCATCTGCGGCCCGTGGAGCGCCCCCTTGTGGCCCCTGGAAGAATTTCCCAGAAATAAATGGCTTTAAATGGGGGTCAGTAGCCTCTGCATGTCAAACTGGGGGTTCTTTTCAAATGGGGTCTTGCCCTGATCATTGATTTTCAGGGAAAGACCTCGACCTCGACCAAATGGACAAATGGAATACATGGCCACCTATCCTCTAAGATCTATAAATTCAACACGGCCGACATGACCTGGTCTGTAGTTTCCACCAAAGGATTATTTAAGCCACCAATTTCACAAATCACACTGCCACCATCATTGGGACAAAGATGTTTGTATTTGGGGGATATCGGAGTGCGGAAGTCGATAAGAGTTTTAACGATGATAACGATGACATGAACGAGGAGGACGACGACGACGAGTTCCCTTTTGATCCCAAACTCTTGAATCCTAATCCAACCAACCAAAGCGCTGAAGAATGGTGGAAGACTGTTGTTGGAAAATACAAAAAAGACAGCAAAAAGAAATATAAAGAATATATAGATGTAGATGTAGAAGATAAAGGTCAGGGCGAAATGTACAATGAAATGTACAATGACATCAGAGTGTTTGACACAGACTTGGGCCACTGGCTTCGTCCATAAAATCTCCCAAAGTCTTCTACACAGCTTCTTCCAGAAGGACGCACAGAACATTCAGCCTTTGCCTACAATGGAGAACTCTACATATTTGGTGGTCGCAGATGGTCGCGGTGGGACGTCTTCGAGGATTTGTGGAAGTTTAATCCAGAGACATTCTCCTGGAAGAAGCTTGAGCCCAAGGGGAAACGCTCATCTGGGAGACATGAGATGTGCTGTTGCATGCTGGGAGATCATCATATCCTCCTTTGTGGAGTAACGTTTGTTTGAGCTGCTGCGGGAGTATGGGTAGACCTTGTTGAGGGCCATCCAATCTCTGTACACCTAAAGCGAGAGCTGTGTCCGTGTGCTCAGGAGTAAGTCGGATTCGTTTGCAGTGGGGGTTGGCCTCCGCCAGGGCTGCGCATTGTCACCTATCCTGTTTGTGATTTTCATGGACAGGATCTCGAGGCCAAGTGGCAGAGAGGGTATTCGGCTCAGTGAGCTAGGGGTTGCATCACTGCTGTTTGCAGATGATGTGGTCCTGATGGCACCATCGGTCCAAGACCTTCAGCTCTCACTTTGCAGGAGAGTATGCGTACTAGTGATCGACCGATATGGTTTTTGGCCGATATATCCGATCACCTATTAGTGGACAATCAAAAAGCCGATAGCCGATATTATGAGCCGATTAATTAAAGTTAAAAAAATTTTTTTTTTTACAGTAACATAAATTCCAACAAAATAATTCCAAATGCATTGGAGAATATTTATCGCTTATAAAAAAGGAAGTGCAAGAAGCACCAACATCGTTTCAGTAACACTTCCCCCTCCATCAAATGCAGCTTTTTTTTGCTACAGTGCAAACATGTACTGTAGCAGCATATATATATATTTTCAATATCTATCTATCGATCTATCTATGAATGCACCAAGTGTGTGTGTGTGTGTGTGTGTGTGTGTGTGTGTGTGTGTGTGTTATTGTCCAGAATCGCCCCAAAAAGGCCCCTGCCCGGGCTCTGGACCGGGCCCATGCCCAGCATCCATATATGGAGCTGGCCTGTTCTGACCTCACAGCACTCCATATTTGGACCTGACACAAGACAGAACTCCACAAGCTGGCTGCATATACTCCCTATTTGGGCATGCCTTACAAAGAACTCCATATATGGGCATAAAAGGGAGACAGACATAATATCTGGGTGGGGCATTCATTTACAACTTGCATCGTACCAAGTAGGTCAGTGCATGCCCAATGGGCTGTAGAGGCCCTACGGGCACCATTCTAGTTTATCAAAATTGGTGATCTACAAGCCCACAGCACATTGCAGCATGACATGTTGAGAGCTTGTAGATCTGCTGCCCAAACTCTCCAAAGCCATATGACCTTGTTGTTGCGGATTGATTGATTGAAATATTTATTAACAGTTGCAGAATTACAGTACATTTCAAGCACAAACTCAATACAAAGACTGTTAAGACCCAATTAAGCATTACACTTGTTTACAAGAGGGTCCACCATGTTCAATTCATCAAAACATTTAGAGACGTACAAATAGACACTTCTATATAGTCAAAGAACAGATATTTTGGATCCTGCATCCGTTGAAATGTGTGGATGTGCGGGCACCTCTTGGCCACTGTTCTGACATTACAACACAGGCACCGCTCTAGTAATAATAATAATAATAATAATAGCTATAAAATAAAAAAGCTACATGCAATATATACAATCAGTTATCTTATCATCATACTACATCATCACATTCCGTGCTCAGCCAATCAAATCATCACAATTGTGGTACACAAGCTGCATGGGCAACGAGGTTTGTGTGTAACCAGAGTCAGTCAGTCAGACTCCATTCACATGGAAATGTGATTTATTTGACGTGGCCAAAAAAAGGCTTATAAGTAGTTGGGTGTTAGCATTATGTTATGCTTTAGCTATTGAAAAATAGCAGATCTACAAGCTCATAGCGTGCCACCGAGTGCCGCGCTACGAGCGGCGCGCTACGAGCTTGTAGGTCTGCTATTTTAGAAAATTCAAAGAACCACTGACATAGTAGCCTGAGCTAACGCTAGACATTTCTGGCCTAGATGGGAGGGCCGCGGCTCAGAAAAACGCGCACCCTGATTGGTTCACCGATCTGTCCGTCAGCCCCGGTCTCTCCTCCTCCCCCCCCAGTGCAGCACTGTTATTGTATCGACCAGAAGCAGAAACCACGTGGTTGCTGGAGTATACTATTCTAACAGACTGTCAAGGTTATTTCCACAGAGTCGGCACACGTTGGTTTTTTTCTTAGACGGTGTGGTGGGTTCTTCAGCCATTCTCCTCATTTTCCTCGCATAGCCTCGTTTGAATTCCACTGGTAATACTTTCCTCACAGTGTTATTTTGAGGGGTGCACACCGCTCAGAGCCCTGACGTCACATCATTTGGAGCGATCCCACTTTTAGACCAGTGCAGCCCATGCGCAAATCCAGGCTTTCATTTTTCGCGCAGACGAAATGAAAGCCTGGGTATCGAGGCTACTGACATAGAAACATAGCTTTTTCAGAAAACTGTCAGGATGTAGAAGACATTTTTAGAATCTGATCTCAGGTCAAAATGGGTAACTCTTTAAATAATGCACACAGTTGCTCCATTAAGGTTGTTCAAACCTGTCAGGATAGGACCTGTTGTGACCAACATTTCCACGGGTTCAGGATCACTGCTTGAAGACAACCTCTTATACAATTTCTTTCTTTCTTCTTGCAGGAATCCCAGTAGAAGACAGAGTGAATATCTTTATCAACAGCTTTGGCTCCATCCAGGAGACGACAATGGTAAGACACCAGCCTTAAATGTCACCAGCAGTTCACAATCACTACTGATTCCTACTATCAACTCATTGACCAGCCAACAGTTTAAAGTGTGTGATGACAAAACTTGCTCCTGCAGACTTTGTGGAGTGTAATCCAGTTATTAGTGCTCGGTATATTGTATGGGACTATTTAGTGGTGAATTCATTTGAAGACTGGAGGTCTCTTCAAGCCCCATTTATCAGATGGCTTAATTGCTGATAAAGATGCGGCTGTTTGAATGCTAATGAATAGATTAGAGCCAAGGACAGAACTGGGTCGACCGTGGCTCACTTAGGAAACGTTAAGGAGAACATTCTGGAAACTCGCTAATGAGCTACCATTGCTGTTCTGTGTTCTCTCTCTCTCTCTCTCTCTCTCTCTCTCTGCCCCCCATCTCTCTCTCTCTTTCTCTCTCCCCCGCTCTATCTCTCTCCCTCTCCCCTATCTCTCTGTCTCTCTCTCTGCCCCCCCCCCCCCCACCCTATCTCTCTCTCATATGTTATTATGATATATATAATATTCTATGGGGTTTGGGGGGGGGGGGGGGGGTGTTCAACTATAGTGTACACACATCCAAAACAAAGGTGGTCATTATAAAAAAAAAAGAGATCAATATTGGAAGATCAATACGTCAGAGCAGCTGCTTTACAACGACAACAAAGATTGTGATCCTGGAGGATGCTTGAATGTCTGCTGTTCTCTGAGCTGAGAGACCAGCAGACGTGCCTGCCGTGCCGTAGATCCAAGGTGCTCCCTGATACCAGCAGGCAGGCGGTCCACTTAACTCCAGGAATGCCCAGAGCGATGTGGAGCAATACACTGACAACATATTTAATGAGAAAGAGGAGCACAATTATAGCCGAGCGAAGATAGGTGTTTGTGCGTGCGTGCGTGCGCGTGTGTGTGTGTGTGTGTGTGTGTGTGTGTGTGTGTGTGTGTGTGTGTGTGCGTGTGCGTGTGCGTGTGCGTGTGCGTGTGTGTGTGTGTGTGTGCGCTCGTGTGTGTGCGCGCGTGCGTGCATTTGTGTGTGTGTGAGTGTGTTTGTGGGGGCGGGGGGGGGGGGGGGGGGGGTGAAAGGGTGTGAGAACAGAGAGAGATGAAGACAGCAGGAGGGGAGGTTGAGAGAGAGACAAAGTGACAAAGGGCTGTGCGTGCATGCGTGCGTGCGTGCGTGCGTGCGAGAGGAACAAACTCCTCCCTAGGGAAAGTGTGAGAGAGAGAGAGAGAGAGAGAGAGAGAGAGAGAGAGAGAGAGAGAGAGAGAGAGAGAGAGAGAGAGAGAGAGAGAGGGGTGAAAGAAAGAGATGAACCGCCTCAGATTAGATCCTCCTCTCTCTCCTCTCCACTCTGGCGAGCAACAGAGAGAGTGTGAAAGAGTGCTAGAGAGAGACAGCTGGCCACCTTGCCACTTCAATTCGTCACCCAGCGGGATGTCTGATCTCAGAACAGCCAGGCTGGTCATTTACACCACGGACAGCCTGAGCTCAACCCTTGCCCCGCTGCAGTTGGCACGTCACTAACTGCACTTTATCGAGCGCAGCCGCACAGAAAGATCACCAATTTGATATTGCACTGTGAATTCAATCTGAGCTGTGTTTAATAGCCGCCGCCTGATTACCGCGAGCGCTCGCTGCCTGCGCTAAATCTCCCCGCCAATCGACTGCCGTAATGGCAGTTTGATGGCTAGCCCGAAGGAGAAGATATATTTCACCGTCTGGTTTTCAGATGGATGAGCTGTCAAACTGTAGAGAGAGAAATAGAGCACTGCCTTAGCTTAAACGCACTTTAAGGCCTGACTCACACCTTCGCGTCTAGCATACAACATTGATGCATGCTACTGTAGATGCATGCTACTGTAGATGCATGCTACACTGTAAACAAAGGGTAAGTGTCAATGCATTTCCAATGGAAGCCACATGGTTTGACGCAACATTTTTGTTGTGCGGCTTTCGGCTGTGTTTTGACTACCCCCCTCCCCCTCATACAACACAAATGTTGTGTCAAACCATGTGACTCCCATTGGAAATGCATTGCGAGCTTGCATCAGTAAATAAGTCTCATGCATCAGCTATACATCAATCTGTTGTGAAGGTGTGAGTCAGGCCTAAGAAGGAGAGGTGTTCATTGCAAGGTGGCGTTCGAGAGAGAACATAATGAAACATTTTAAATGATTGTTGGTTGATGTTTCATGAACTCTATATTGACCCTTTTATCCTCTATTGACCATTTTATTTATTATACTTATTGACAGCCACGGTACCAAAAACGTAAATCGTGCTCAGAAAAGCACTTTTTAATTTTCCATCAGTCCTAAAGTACAAGTTACTTAAAAAAAATCACACCCGTGTGAACTGAGTGGTGCAACTCCCCCCCCACCTCTCTCTCTCTCTCATTAGCAGGGAACAGTGCAGCACTATCCCTCTCTCTGTTTCTGGCACAACAGCGCCCCTACTGGTGCTCATTATACTGGTGCTCATTGACGTCACAGGTGAACACATAGGTGAACACGGACATTGCTTCAGACCTGTACGACGTGTGGGCACGTCATAACTAATCCAACCGACGGGTTGCTAGCGCATTTTCATTGA
The DNA here is from genome assembly GCF_964188405.1 of Protomyctophum parallelum. Lineage (NCBI taxonomy): Eukaryota > Metazoa > Chordata > Actinopteri > Myctophiformes > Myctophidae > Protomyctophum > Protomyctophum parallelum. The sequence continues at coordinate 5,985,657 of NC_139711.1, read as the reverse complement.
TATCAACCGAGAGAAAAATATTCAGATTTTATTTTTTTATTTTTTGGAGTTGGCCTATCCTTGTGCACCTGCATGCTCTTTCGCGCGTGCACGTTGTCGTTCACGTCCCTGTTTACCGTTCACAAAGGAAGGCTCGGCGTGCGTAATCTAGAGAGCTCTCCGTGGTTTGGACCAGATGGATATACTAAACTCTTCATTTCTGACTTCAACATGCCTCTCGTTCAAAATATGAAGCGAGCGATCATCAGCGACTTTTATTTGAATCTTAGCGAGGTAAGCAAGCAAAAAATATGTCTCCCGTTTTCTTTCCCGGAACGGAATGGGGGGGGGGGGGGGGAGGTTACAGAGTAAAAGTGGCCATATCTTCCCAGCACCCCGAGCTTCTATTTTGAAAGAGATCTGATTGTGTTAATGTATACGTTTTCTCATGTTGCTGTGGCACTATAGACAACAACTCTGAATTGTCATGTATTGTAGCTCACTATGTTGAAAACAAGTGCATATAGGAAGCATGTTGTCACATGATACAACATACCTTGAGAACAGACTCTTTAGTTCTGCCTCCATGGCTTTAGACTGGAGAAGATGTTTCAACGACATGGAGGTGCGCCTGATCAGGAACACCACGCCACGTTCATCCGTGTTCAATTCGCTGCAGGCTGGCAAAAGGGCCAGTTTGAAAGGTTGTTTCAACCGATCGATGCATTTTTATAAACGGTCGGAACTACAGACATCTGTAGGATACTGGGCTTACCTTTCGATTACCTATCGTCCCCTCTGCGACAAGCGCCACGTCCTTCAGCTGCAACGAGCTGAGGTCATAGATAGCCTGTTATCCGGATGAATTTGGCAGATTGGTCTGGCATTACATTTAGCTCACCCCAGAGTTGTGGGTGCCCATTCAGAGCCCACTACTCAAAGTGGGACATTTAGCGGAGGAAATTAGAAAACAGTTAAAAAGTTTCTGCTACTTTTCTTCTTTGTGGGGAGATGAGAGTGGAAAGGAGAGAGAGAGAGAGAGAGAGAGAGAGAGAGTGGGAGAGAAAATGAGATGCAGTTTATTTCCATGATTAGCCTACACGTTATTAACCTGACGCTGCCAGATGAGGGCGGTATTGGGTAACCATGTTCCCCAACACAGCAATCATCTGGGATCTCTCAGGCAGTTGAGCTGACAAAAATCCGTTCCGTACCGGACCAATCAGCGTGAGCTAAGGGCGGGACATGGGCGAAACCGGATGTGAAGCTATATAGACACGTCAATATGATTGGTTGTGTTTGCACACCCACACGGTGATAGACAGACGGTCCCATCCAATCATCTACCAAGTATCTTGAAAAAAAGGAACAGCCCCGTCATCGAATTTGCTTCCGCGATCCCAGATCCCAATAAGCTGTGAAACAAATTTGTGTAGCAAGCTTCTTGGATCTGGCAGCGTCAGGTTAACACGTTATTGCTGATAGAAAACATGTTCAAAGTGTGTAGAGCGTGCAGCATCCCTGTTATCCTTTATAGGTGGTTAAAGAATCTAACTGAGAATCAGCATGTGATTATTGAGTTGAAATGTGAAGACATCACAGAGATTTCTCTCAGACATACATGAGAAGACATTACTGAAGGAAGGAGGTGTGATTCTGAACTGCATGCCCACAATGTGCCAGCAGCAGCACAGCCACTGAGGGTTGTCATCCTCTCGATTCCACTTATGTGAGGTTTTGTACGTTTCCCACATCTCCTGACATAATTATATCACATTATTAATGCTGCTGTCGGGTTCACCCATGAGCAGATCTGTTTCGTAAGCAGATAAACATTTGTGTTTCTTTCAGCTAGCCAAATCCACAATTTTAAATAGCAATGCACCAGGTGCAGGCACATCTGGCTATTAAAGGGAACGAGAGACAACACTCAAATGTAGCTTAATATGTTTTGTTTTAAAGATTTGATAACCTACTTGAACAGTGAAATGACTTAAAGACTGAGACAACTTTATTCCTGAGTATACTGAGGTGTGTGGCTCAGAGCCCCTGCCTGATGGCCTCAAATTTTCTAAAACGTGTAGTCCCAATACTTGATTCTGATTAGCTGGTTACCGTCACGTGACGGATAACCCACACCTTCAATCACTTTATATAATTCGCAGCTGATTCCGCATCTCTGTAGCTGTACTGGGGAAGGGGAGCGCTTGATTGCCGTGCAAACCCATGCCGTGCGGGCGTCTAAGCACCGCCCGGCTCATACGACTGTGAATGTGTGGCTCCAGGTGGCCCCGTAAAGACATCAAGCGCTATTCTCCCGTCACATAGCCTACTTGCAGCAAAACAAGGAAGTGATGTGGCTCGCTCTGGTGGCGCAAAGCGTAGCTACTTTTGTGAATTTAATAATTTTATTAGGTTAATATTGCTATTGTTTGTAACCGTTTTAGAAAAGCAATAAGGGGGCCCAGCTTACCGCTGCCTACGCCTCCCTCCTAAAATACCCGGTAACCTGAGACCTCTCGTGGCTTATTGCTTTAATCTCCCCCGGTCCATAGGGATGTCCCTTTGGTCTAGTCACTCTAGTGGTTAAGATATTGGACTTTCACGCAGGAGACCTGAGTTCGAACCCCGGGTGTCACATTAGCATACCAGTGGGTGTCCGCAAGACAATTACTTTACACAAAACATTAAGTACATTTCAATAGTCAATACAATTAAAATAGTTGTAAAAGAGTTAAGAGAATAGAAAATAAGAATAAGCTAAAATAAAACATGAGAAATATGAGAATAAACTAACAGGGCAGCACAATAAATGAATCAGAAATGTCAGTAAAAGGCAGGAGCAAGATATGTGGTACAGAACGCTAGCCTGGAAACCAGATGCCCACGCACGCACACACACACACACACACACACACACACACACACGCAGACACAAATTGGATGTATTTTATTTGACACGTCATCCATCTTGGCCCTGAGCATTAACAGCCCAAACACCTGGTCCCAGAACAGCTTTGCGGTTGGCGTATCCCATCAAAACATGCACGGCAAAATGGCCTAAAGCCTTGTGATCTATTCCCACCAGCATCAGCCCCAAAGCTGCTCTAGCATTATAATGAGACTTTATCTATTTAACTGTCCAAAGCATTCTCCCGTCTTTCGTTCGATTAAAATACAAACATCAGGAGCATTCCTCTGCTACTGCAGAATCTCTGTAGGCATGTTAAAACCATGTGCAATATATTGGACATGTTTACAATCTTTTTTACGCTCCCATCTACATCAACAGCTGTCAGCAAGAGCCACGGTTCAACATTAACTTATTTTCCCTTTACATTTGTTGGTATAAGTAGACAGGACTTTTTTTTTAAGATATCATTTTTGGGGCTTTATTGATAGGTCGAAAGTAGATTGACAGGAAATGGGGAGAGAGATGGGGGGGAGACACGCAGCAAAGGCCGTCGGGATCGGGAGTCGAACCCGCAGCACGCCATCAGGCTGGCTCAGCAGCCTAGGTGACCAGACGGTTGAGCTAACCGTCCGGGCCCAATACAGGACTTTTACATGGCAAAACAATCCTTCACTCCAAAAGCTCTGTCCTCTTAAGTATTTTGGATCTTCTTTTCGGTCATACATTCATATCTCTTAGACCGCTTGTTCTCAGGGGATTCGGAGGGGTCTTTGAGGGGGTTCCCCAGCTAAATAAGGAACAGATAAAAAAAAAGAAAAATAGCTGATCTTCAAATAATACCATGTCTTATAGCCCTTGACATTCCTTTTGATGGGGTCCCTGGCACAAAATATTATCAAATGGGGGTGCTTGACATGAACCACTGTCTTAAACCACTTAGGATTAGCCACATGAGAGGGGCGATTTAACTTATTCCCAGTAAGAACATGACCATTGAACCTACTGTACAAAGCCAGTGAATACAACAGCTACTATTATGTAGCACATCCATGCTCAACTGATTTCTTCTTTTTTTTAAGATATTTTTTTTATTGATTTTTGAAGGGACAGACAGTAGGCTGACAGGAAACAGGAGAGAGATGGGGGGATGACATGCAGTAAGGGCCGTGTCGGGTCCGGGAGTCGAACCCGCGGCACACTGCGACTGGATTACCAGTCCGGTGCCCAGACCGTTACGCTACGGCCTGGGCCAACTGATTTCTTCTTGTTTGTCTCTGGTCCAACAGGATTACAGGGTCAACATCTTCCTGCGACAGCAGTGGAACGACCCCAGGCTGAGGCTGCCGCAGGACTACAAGTCTGACTCGCTCACTGTTGACCCCTCCATGTTCAAATGTCTCTGGAAGCCAGACCTCTTCTTCGCCAATGAGAAGAGTGCTAACTTTCACGACGTCACGCAGGAAAACATTCTGCTGTTCATCTTTCGCAACGGAGACATCCTCGTCAGCATGAGGTGAGGCAGGTTATGAACACATTCACCGCCAGGATTAATTAAAGAATGATTACTATATTATGCCAGAATATCCCCCCGTTCAACCCTTATTTTGAAGATCCAAAACACCGCGATGTTGGCTGAATGGTGTGTGTGTTGTCGGATCGGTTGTTATTCTCTCACTAGCCGATGAGAAGTACACTTCGAGTATATATTCCCGGAGGAAACCCTGAGGCGAAATTGACATAGTGGCCGAATTTGGTATTGCAGCGCTGGGCCAAACTCATGAACGCGCTGGTACGTTGACTATCATTGCGCACGTTCATGATGACACGTGAACGCTGAACGCGTGCAATGATAGTCAATAGCCAGCGCGTTCATGAGTTTGGCCCAATCAATCCCAGAATGCACTCTGTTCCTACCCGGAAGGAGGAGTGAAATCGCCTCAACTTAATGCAAGTGGATGGGAGGAGAACTCGGGTGCCGTCTCTATTAACCCATTCTGACCGGGCACCCATTTTGGTGTCAGCATCATGTTATGCTTTAGCTATTGAAAAATAGCAGATCTACAAGCTCGTATCGCGCCACCGAGTGGCGCGATACGAGCTTGTAGGTCTGCTATTTTTGAAAAAAATCGAACGACTGACATTTTTAGAATCTGATCTCAGGTCAGAATGGGTTCATCAGACCAGTGTGTGTCCGGCGGAAACCTCGTATGAATCTGATCTCAGGTCAGAATGGGTTAATATATACTCTAAGGAAGTACAGGCCGGTGCCATTACAGCGACCGCTATGCTCCGTGCAATAAGCGTTGTTTTGACCAGAAATGCCGCCTGTGACGGGGGCCTTTCCACTAGATCGGATCAAAACATTTTATGCAACAGTCATTCATTTTTATTTACCCATTTGCTTTGTATTTTATTTCAGTTATAGTTTATTTCATTAATATACAATTTGTGGTTTTTGCATTGTATTCCAGACTTTTATATTTTATAAATGAATGTTGAGTACTGGTGTTGTTGGTTTGTCCTGTATCTGCTCTGTAATTGTCATGTATCTGCCATGATACTTATTACATTATTGCTCCCTGGAAGATTGATCGTAATTATTTTAGTGACCACATGACTCATCCTCCAGCAGTCTAGCATCATTTAAAAATAACATGGATTTCATTATAACTCTCAACCTTTTGAGAGAACATTAAATGTATGAGTGGATACTTATGTGTGGTAAAAAGACGTGACTATTGTCAGTTGGTTGACTCAATCGGAACTCGTTTCTAGGTCGTTATGACTTCTCTTTGCTGGAGCAGTAAGGTGGTGTCCACGGCTTTTAACGATTGGTGCCGCCGCAAAGTTTCTATTTAAAGGACCACTTCACCACCATCTTCATGTAATTGGTCCTCACAAACGTTCATGATAAAATACCATAATTGTTTTCTACTCGGTCTGTGTCTCATAGGAGGGCTGTGGGCACTTCAGAAACCCATCCACCAGTGACATCATCATTAAGCAGATTTTTTTTAAACAAGATAAAAAAAAAAAAACAGTATTATCGTGAGAACGATAGCTTCCATTTACACATTTCCATGAAGTGGTCCTTCAAAGGGCATGAACAACGTGAAGTGGCCGTGGTAGGGGAAATTCCGTTTCACTTTTGTAATAAGTGACATATCACTCTCCTAAGTAATATTGCCCAACACTGCGCCTGACACATGGTTGACATGGCTGACGAGTTGATGAGTGCTCGGGGTGTTGCAGTTTCTTGCTCAGGGAGGCTGGGAGGCCAACCTTCTGATCACCAGACGGCATCTGTACCCACTAAGCTACGGCCTCACACAAATCAATTCCGAGCAGTTATGGAAAAAGTTTCTCTGCTGCGGTAATTCGCCTCCTGAATGATTTTTCCACAGACCTCCATGACCTCCATGAGCATTTCTTTCGATTTTCACTGATCAGAACTGTCACAGTGATTTTGCTGCTGTATAATGTCCATACACACTGCTGTTTAGAAGATGAAGCTGACTGACTGAAGAGACAGCTGGCAAATTCTATACCTGCAAGTTAAACATATATTAGAGTCCTCAGACCTTCAGCAGGCAAAGCGATGTTTCTGCCATAATGACAGTGTTTGCATTGGCAGGTAATGTCCTCACAAATAGAGATTTCTGTTCGAAGACGGAGATTTAATGTCTCAAATCTCTCCATGCCTCTACGAGAACCGAACGCCGTGTTCATTATCCAGATTGCTCTGCCGTAGTTATGAGCGGATTTTAAACGAAAAGCTGATTTTAAATTGGATTTCCTGCCAATGTGCTTTCTGTTTTACCTCCACTGGTAAACAGGAAGCCAGCAGACACTGATAAAAACAACAGAAAACATACTGCAATATAATAGATACTAATAATAACAGTATGCACCAGCATGTATCATCCTCACTCAACAGGAAGCTGCTGGTGTGCACTAACCATCCTAAAGGTTGTAGTGAACACTATGTACCGTACTTGTCACGGTTCAGAGGCAAGACAGTGTAGGTCAGGACCCAAGTGCACAGAATAGATTTAACCAATATGTATTAATAGAATGAGAACACAAGTGTGCATGTGATATTTATCTTGGCGTTCGGCTCTGCTGCATTTACTCCCTGCTCGGCACGATTAACCGTCATAAACATTAAGAGCAGGGAGAACATAAATAACAGCCCACCGGTGGTGCTGGGGTGGTGGTGGTAGCAAACATCACATAACAACCAGGACCATAGCAGAAGGAAGGCAGGAAGAGCATGCAGACTAGTGAGCTTAAGTAGCCCACCCAATTGGTCAGCTGACGTGTGGGACTTGCACACACTTATACACCCACATAGAAATTCAGTATAGAATGCGCCTTTGAGCACGGCATGAATTCCCTCGAGTGTGACTGACTAAACTAAGTTTTTTCTTACGTTTTTTTGACGTATTGTTGTATCCAAGGCCTGGATAGCGGGGTGAGTAACCGATTAAAGAAAGTCATTTTGCGGGGTATGAAATACTCTCTTAATGCTATATTTCAGCTTAGAAACGTCCTCAAATATGTGAGTGTGGGTTTGAAATGACTTCACGGTTGTTATGTGGAGAACTTCACTCATCTAGAACAAAAGCTCAGCATGCAGAGTCAATGTCTGATAGCACAGAGTGGGAGGCTTTTGCATGCAGGTGCACTGCAGTGCTCCCAATGAGGGGAAATGCCAAAAAATATAAATAGGAAGACAGTTTTGTGCGTGGGGGGGAAAAAAACTATGGAAACTCATTATTTGTATTTGTGAGTCACTCTGGCTTGAATTCAAGGCAGCATTTTTCTTTGCTATTCTTCCTCAAAGTTTTTATAACCTCTCTCTCTCTCTCTCTCTCTCTCTCTCTCTCTCTCTCTCTCTCTCTCTCTCTCTCTCTCTCTCTCTCTGTAGCTATTACCATTCATGCACACACCGTGGTCTTATCTTGTCTCTCCCCAGGTTGTCTGTGACTCTGTCCTGTCCTCTGGACCTCGCTCTGTTCCCCATGGACACACAGCGCTGTAAGATGCAGTTGGAAAGCTGTGAGTGTCATCAGCATAAACACATGCAGTCACAGCATGGCCCACATATTAATAATAAGTAGAAAATACAGCGTACATAATTCTTTTCATATATACAATTCTCTGCGAGCGTGCGTGCGTGCGTGTGCGTGTGTGTGTGTGTGTGTGTGTGTGTGTGCGTGTGCATGTGTCAGTTGGATATACCACGGACGACCTGCAGTTTATGTGGCAGACTGGAGACCCGGTGCAAATGGAGCAGATCGCTCTGCCCCAGTTTGACATCAGTCAGGAGGACATTGATTATGGGAACTGCACAAAATTCTACTCTGGAACAGGTGAGCTCTTCCAGAGAAGAACATCCTATGGTGGAGTCTTCTCTATACACTCTGCTTTCCTATACCATCTACATCTCAACGTCTCTCCTATGCCATCTCTTCTATTGTCTGTCTCAACTTTATTATTGTGTACAGTATAGGGGTTCTCAACGTTTTTGGCCGGGGACCCCCAGAAATGCTTTGGCAATGTCTCGGGACCCCCGCCCCCTCCCGACCCCCAATATAAATTGACTGCTTCAATAACCTTAATAATAGAGACAATACACCATAAATAAATACTGAAACCAGATATTATCATTATGGAAGGTGTATGCATGTACTATCTGTACTATGTAAACTCTTCATTTCCATTTTCCATCCATTCAGTTGCAAAAAAATATGTATAGGTTTTTTTTTTTTTTTGGGACCCCCCAAATAATTTGGCGACACCCCGAGGGGTCGCGACCCACGGGTTGAGAACCCCTGGTGTACAGGAAGAACCATGAGCGTTTTCACACAATGGATTTGGTACTTTGCCTTCCACTATGCACACCTACAAATAAGACATCACTAACAAGCCAAAAGATTGTGTCGAAGTTGTTTCGAAGTTAGAGATGTTGCAAACAATGTATAGTCGATTATAAATATCTATTAGAATGTCTGCGTCTCTCTCAAATCCAGCATATATAAAAACTAAAACAAATCCAAAAAGTTTAATCAATAGAATAAACACTAACAAAAGAATTGATGATGATTGCACACTATTCAGTACCTGTTGTACCTACATTTAGGAACAACAGAGCTGTGTGTGTGTGTGTGTGTGTGCGTGTGTGTGTGCGTGCGTGCGTGCGTGCGTGCGTGTGTGTGTGTGTGTGTCTGATGGCTGGGGGGTGGCATCGGTGTAGCCTTTTAACGTGTTGCCATAGAAACCCATCCCCACACAAAGATCACCTTTGTGTGATGGCTGACCGGAGCCTGCTCTGCCACACAGACATCCCTTATAACGCTGCACTGAGTTCAGCCACAGCCTCCATGGGCCGGTTAAATATTATCAGATTCAGGACTATATAGGATTATATTAGGACCCTCCAAACGCACCGCCACAGAGGACCACGCCGTGATGTTGAGAGACCGCATGCTCACCTCCTCATATTGTGTACTTTTCCTGCCACTATTTGTCCAACTCCTGCTAATGGAGCACTGGCCTTCAGACCACGAGCACTTGTCTTAAACTGTGTGTACGTGCGCGCGTGCATGTGTGTGTGCAACTGTGCATGTGTGCGTGCATGTGTGCGTGCATGCGTGTGTCTCCTACTCCTACAGTATCTCACTGTTTCCCAAACAGTGGGTTGGGAGACTCGGGACCCATATGTGGGTCACGGATCAATTTTTAGGGGTCATGATTCTAATACATTTTAAAAATATATATATAATTCCCACAATTAATATACAAAGTTTACACAAACAAACAAACAAATCTAAGACATTCCATAAATTAAAAAAATAAAGATAACAAAGTAGTGAAAATAGCCGAACCTGCTGGCCCAGCTGTCCTGCTGCAGTACATCTATAGGCTCTGGCCTGACGCGATGTGTGTTCGTGTTCCTGTTCACGACGACCTTCGCTGCATGTCTCTCCTCGTCTCTTCCTCCCTGTGTAACTATCTGAGGCAGAAAAGCCACAACAAAACCAAAAAAAACAAAGGCGATCCACAAGCTTACGAAGCGACGCGTTGTGCGCTTGTAGATCTGCTATTTTCACTCGCTTTGGTCCCCGGGGCAAATGTCTATAATGTCTCTTTTGGGTTTTGACCTGAAGAGGTTGGGAATTCCCCTTGCTCTATCTTGTCTGTGTGTTTAACTACACCCGTTCTTGTGTCGACTGCAGGTTACTACACCTGTGTGGAGGTGATCTTTACCCTGAGGAGACAGGTGGGCTTCTACATGATGGGCGTGTACGCGCCCACCCTCCTCATCGTGGTCCTGTCCTGGCTGTCCTTCTGGATCAACCCTGATGCCAGCGCTGCCCGCGTACCACTGGGTATGGATCTGTTTGGTTCTGGCTTGGTTCTTAAAGGGACATTTCACCCCATTGCAATTTTTTTGTATTTTATTTTAATCATGTTTAGGACACAATAAACAGGTTTTTATTTGTGTAATATGTGTGTTTTTAGATATTTTAGTATTTCAAATGTCTGATGACTCATCAGACATTGGTCTCACTTCCTTCCTTCCTTCCTTCCTTCCTGGACTAAATGTTGTCTCAGTAAGAAAGCCCTCCCCCTCTCTACAAGGAGGGGCAGTGCACCAAAGCATTATGGTCATTGTAGGAATTCAGCAATCCAGTATTATACTATACTAGTCAAGCACACAGACTATATTATTTTTCTGACCATAGGGTGCACATTTCTAATTGTGCTACTGTTATCTCCTACAAATACTATTAACATTGAGTGACTGCAGTTTCTTTCAGTGGTGAAATGTCCTTTTAAAACGTCCTGTTAACTGTAACAAGGGCATTCATTTATCCTTTTGTGTCCACATAAGCGAGAGCTAAATGAACACTCAGGGTTTCACAGTGTGGATACCTGGATGAGAGCAGGCATGTTTGTTGCCGTTACCTCATTTCTCACTCAGTCACTTTAGGAATGAGTCATCATAATTACGTATTGGTTCAGTCCTTTAACTGCCACTGACATTTACCAAATGTTGTCGACTGTATCTGGGCACATAACAAATAATAGAAGCATGCGCGTGCAAGGAATTAAAGGTTTTATGACATTCATTTTCATTTCTTTTTCTTTTTCTTTTCGGTTTTATGACCTCAATTACACCCAAAAAACCTGAACTTTGAACATTCAGTGGATTTTCTGTGGTCTGAAGTTTTCTTTGTATTGCTGCTGGCAATCTGCTGGCAAATCTGCTGGCAAATCCCATTGACATATATGGGATTTGCAGGATCTTACATCACAAACTGCCGGCAAATCAGAGCACCTGTTTGAGCCAGAAAACCCCAGATCACAGAAAATCTACTGAATGTTAAAAGTTCATGTTTTTTGGGTGCAATTGAGATTAGAAAACCTAAGAAAAATAAGAACAATTCCAAAACCTTTTTTTTAATGTCACAATCCCTTTAAAGGACCACGTCACCAATTTTCAACCTTATCTTCCTCGCCTTTGGCAGGTTGATTTGAATTAGTAACTAACAATCAGCCTTTATTTCTGCATGGCTTTAGACTACAACAAATGGCTCAACTTACTTATTTATTTACTTACTTACTCAACATCAACACCAGCCAGGTGCCACCAATCTAATCTCCATACAATCAAGGAGAGGTAAAGAAGGAGATGAAGGATAGGTCACTTCCATTTGTCCGGCAATTCCAGCTGACAGATTCGTTGCACTGGGAGGCAAACTGGAGCCGGACTCTGTGTGACTCACTGTCATACATGTCTGACAGTGTCTGAAGTGTTTAACCCATTCTGACCTGAGATCAGATTCATACGAGGTTTCCACCGGACACACACTGGTCTGATTAACCCATTCTGACCTGAGATCAGATTCTAAAAATGTCAGTCGTTCTTCGATTTTTTTCAAAAATAGCAGACCTACAAGCTCATATCGCGCCACTCGGTGGCGCGATATGAGCTTGTAGATCTGCTATTTTTAAATAGGTAAAGCATAACATGATGCTGACACCAAAATGGGTGCCCGTTCAGAATGGGTTAAGACTCAACATGGGCTGCGCAGCAGTGTATCAAAGTCAGTGCATACTGCTTCGGTTGACTTCATATTATAAAACATTGAGCGATTGAGCCACACCCACTAATCGATTTGCCCCCCAATGTCGGCGGTTATCCGAGGCTCAATTATTTATTTGACAGACTTCGAGCAAATTAATTGAGCCAGGGATCCTTTGGTCCTGAATCACATAAATTGTCACTACGTAATACATCCCTTTTAATTACACTGACATTTATCAAACCTCAGGGTTTGCACTGGTAGCCTTTGGTTGGACATTCCCTTTGAGAAAACACCAAACCTTATTTATTTACTTTGCCTGTCATGTTGACCAAAAGTTCAACATGAATTCAGTCAAATATGACTGGGCATGACTTTCATGGAAACCTGATTGGATGTTTTTTAGAGGGCTCTGTGAGAGCTTTCCATCACAGTTATACGCAGAGATAAAGGTCTTTGTTGTATAGCAAACTTAGATGTCGTTTCACAAGACTTGTATTTCTCCAAAGGGTCACTGACATCACTGACGCAATCACCAGCTCAATGACACCATCCATCAATGACAACATGGGGACACACGAGCTGCCGAGCGTGGTGCCATGTCCGATGTTGTTTCACCTGTGCTACATCATTCTATACAACTTTAGATTACAGACTATCATTATCCCATTCTGACCTGAGATCAGATTCATACGAGGTTTCCGCCGGACACACACTGGTCCTGATGAACCCATTCTGACCTGAGATCAGATTCTAAAAATGTCAGTCGCTCTTCGATTTTTCAAAAATAGCAGACCTACAAGCTCGTATCGCGCCACTCGGTGGCGCGATATGAGCTTGTAGATCTGCTATTTTTCAATAGCTAAAGCATAACATGATGCCAACACCAAAATGGGTGCCCGGTCAGAATGGGTTATATACAGCTCTAGACTACAGACTGGGGTGGCAGTGGCACATTGGTAGAGTGACCGCATGGCACACATCAAGGTCCCCCAGAGTTAGTGTCGAAGTGTCCTTGAGCAAGACTCTGAACCCCCAATTGCTCCCGATGTGCAGGTTGGTGCCTTGCATGGTTTCCTCCGGCATCGGTGTGTGTGAATGAGTGAATGTAATGCACAAGCTCCGTAAAGCGCCTTGGATAAAGGCGCTATATAAATGCACCGTTTACAGACTATCTTTCTATAGTGTTTTGGGTTACAGACGTGTCATTCTATACTGTTGCAGATTACTGACTGGCAGACTGGCACACTGAGTCATGTTTAAGGTGCAACAGTTTATTGGGAAGGTTTATTGGAAAGTGGGCAGGGAAGGTTTTAACACTACTACTACTTTCCGGATCAGGGTATTTCCAGGTTGACTCTATATTGCCTATATGGAAAAAAACACAGAGTAGATGTCAGAACACAAAGCGAGAGCCTGCGGCTGTCTCCTCAAACAAGAGATCTTTTTGGTCTCAAAAGGGGAACGTGTTGCTCCCGCCCGACATCATCCCCCCCTGAGGTTAGAGGTTCGGGCCCAGAGCGACGCTCCACAATAACCCATTCTGACCTGAGATCAGATTCATACGAGGTTTCCACCGGACACACACTGGTCTGATTAACCCATTCTGACCTGAGATCAGATTCTAAAAATATCAGTCGTTCTTCGATTTTTTTCAAAAATAGCAGACCTACAAGCTCGTATCGCGCCACTCGGTGGCGCGATATGAGCTTGTAGATCTGCTATTTTTAAATAGCTAAAGCATAACATGATGCTGACACCAAAATGGGTGCCCGGTCAGAATGGGATAATATACATACCGACAGACAGACATGTTAGAATAGAGAGAACTGAGTTCCTGTACTAAGACCTGTCTCATCCCAAGTGGAAGACCCACAGATTATAGCTCTGGAGGTTTGGGCTGAAAAGGAGAGATTGGTGAAAATGTCATGATAGCGACATGATTCACCCCAGACAGACACTCTGCTCCGTTAGTTCACACTACTCTTGATGGTAGACTAGATCATGTACGCCATTTCTTGAGATTTCATATACAACCGGATAATCAGTTCTCTGTGTTGGAAATGTCAGATTTTATTAAACACTTTAAAAATAGAACGCCAGTCACACCGAACAGACCCCAAAGCCGAGCTTTGGCATTTAGAAGTCATTTCTCATTTCTCCTGAACAGGGAACACCCAATTAGAAGAGAAGATTTGTGTTGAAAATATATATGTTATTCAAACATTTGTTCAAAATGTGCGCAAGGAGATCAAGGCAGGGAAAAAAAGAAAAGGGGTTCCCCTCACATCAGATAGTGAAGCCTTTGCTACAAAACGTGCAACTAAACAGTTTCTTTTAGCTTTAACAAGAAATAAAACAAAATGTTTTTTGCAAGATCCAAAAATCCAAATCCAAAATATTTACACATAGTACCTGAGATTCAGACTCAATATACTTAAGGAGGTCAGCTAAGATGCGAGAGCATAGCAGTCGATGTGTACTGTGCACTAAATACTTAGGGACGTCAGTTAAGTTGCTAGAATAAAAGATGAACACAAAAGACAACAGTGCGAGTCAATAGTAAATGCCTAAGATACATTTATGTAACAAATTTGAAATGCAATGTCGATGTCTTTTTCATTTTTATTTTTCTGTTCTTTTTTGTTTTTTCTTTTCTTTGTATGTTTGTGGTGTTGTTGTGTACTGTAAGTTTGTTGTCTGTCCTGTAAAACTAATACAATTTTAAGTTAAAAAAAAAGGAAAAAAAAGACAACAGTGCATTGTACATGGGATTAACGTGCAAAGTGTTGATCTAAATGACTAACCACATCGATCTTTTAACACCATCACGGTGTTGCTGCCACAACGAACACCTCTGGATCTTACAGATAAGATTCATCCACTGTTGTCTCATTCCACTGCTCCACCTCGACTCACCATCCTCCTCCTCCAGTTGTTTCTCTCCCCCTTTCGTCACCTTCATCATCATCATCATCATCATCATCCCTCCATCTGGTCCCGAGAGCTCCGTTCACCTCCGTTCTCACAGTGGAATCATTTCAGGTCAGTCACCTCCCAACGCTGTGTGTCATGCTGGATTGTGTGTGTGTGTGTGTGTGTGTGTGTGTGTGTGTGTGTGTGTGTGTGTGTGTGTGTGTGTGTGCGTGCGTGCGTGCGTGCGTGCGTGCGTGCGTGCGTGCGTGCGTGCGTGCGTGCGTGCGTGCGTGCGTGCGTGCGTGCGTGCGTGCGTGCGTGCGTGCGTGCGTGCGTGCGTGCGTGCGTGCGTGCGTGCGTGCGTGTGTGCGTGCGTGCGTGCGTTTGTGTGTGCGTGCGTCTGTCTTTGTTCTCCTTTTACTATCCATATCCATGTTGGGACCACAAATCCACACAAGGATAGCAATCATTCTCAAAGTGGTCCGTGTCGGGACATCTTTCAGGTCCCCTTGAGGGAAAGGGACATTTTAATGGCTAAGAAATATGGCCCCCAACCAGAATCTTGGTTTGGTCGGCAGGGTTAGGATTAGGCATTTTGACAAATAATTGCTTTCAAGGTCCCCATGATACAAGCGTGTGTACCTGTGTATGTATGTGTGTATTGGTAGTTGTAGGCCTTTCTGTGTACAGAAGAGTCATCAAATCATCATCCTTCAGAGTCAGAATCAGTCATATTTTTTGGCAGGAATCAGGTGCATGTACTGTACAAGACAGTTGACTTATGCACAGTGTAAACTCAGAAGTCAGAAATACTTTATTGCAAGTATGCAGGACATGCCGTATAGCAATTAGTTAGGGCAATAACAAATTACAATACATGAAACAATGTCGGGACAATAAACAGTTCTTGTCGAGTGTGACACTCTACATGTTAGACTGGCGGGTGGAGGGGGGAATGAACTGGATCTTTCAGTTCACACTACAATCATCATAATATGAACCAGGGAGGTGAAATGCTCTGTTCTGCCTCGGCTTCCTTTGTTATGCAAAGATAGACTGTGTTTATAATTAACCTGCCCTTCAATAAGCTCATTTACGGCCCTGCACAACATCACAGTCTTCACAGATTGCGTTATTTGAAAGGCCTGTTTCCTTTCCCCCCCTAATGGAACACGGTCGTATTTTCCTATTTATCCTGTGTACTCTTCAGACACGTTTTTAAAGAGACAACAATAATGTTCCTATAGCTAACGTGACACTAAACTGCTTGATGTTATCATACGTGGTTAGCCTATATGCTAACTACAATATATTACTAACCAGCCTGAGGGTGTCCTTGCACATTACCGCTGTCCTGCAAACATGGGACATTGAATGTTTTCACTGATTTGGCCTTTGGGTGAGAGGATTGGACAATGCTAGGTGAGGTCTGCTGCTTTCCAGAGACTGTCCCTTTATAGCACACATCGTTGTTTTACTGCAACACTTGTATCTGGACAGCATGATTAATATAGAGATTGATAGAGAGAATTAGGTAAATCACTGGATCTTCAGCCAATACAATTCTTTTCAAAATCTTTTTATTTTCGTTTTATAACAGTATAGGTGTCAAGTCACAGATTTATAGAACATTTAAATATATATATATCAGATTTTAGTATCAGTGACTGGGGTAAACAAACGTACTGTACGATCGTGGGCAGACATAATGGAAAGACTGTTATTATGCAAAACATGGCCCTTCAAGACAAAAGAAAAACGAAAAACATTTTCTCCCCAATGAGTATGGCCAATTCCCACCGCCCCACAAATAGTGCCTCTAGAAAATTTGGGACAAAATGAAAAGGTGTCAGGTAAATAGAAAGATGAAAAAAAAAAAAAAAAGGGTATATACATATATATATAAATAGTATTTGAAGCAGAAAAGTAATAAATAATAAAATATATATACACACATGCATACAGTACATATCCGCCCGCACACACACACACTCAATCAACTTAAAGTGTAAACAGTTAAGTAGGCATCAGATATAATTAGAGGAATAAAGAAAAATAAAATAAAAATTGGGGGGGGGGGGGGGGGGGGGGTAGTCAATACAATTCAAACGTTATCTACCTATTTTCACCGTTCTCTTGTCTCTGCTGACTGGTGAGTGATAAGGTAACTCCTTTTCTCTCTCCCTCCATCCCTCCCTTCTGTGTTCAGGCATCCTGTCGGTGTTGTCTCTGTCCTCTGAGTGCACGTCTCTGGCCCAGGAGTTGCCCAAAGTGTCCTACGTGAAGGCCATCGACATCTGGCTGATCGCCTGCCTGCTGTTTGGCTTCGCCTCGCTGGTGGAGTACGCCGTCGTCCAGGTGATGCTCAACAGCCCCAAGCGCATCGAGGCCGAGAAGGCCAAGATGGCGGCCAAGGACAAGGCAGAGGGAAAGACAGCACCGGCCACGAAGAACAACGCGGTCAACGGCACCCAGGGGACGACGCCGCTGCACGTCAGCACCCTGCACGTCAACACCGTGCACGTCAGTACCCTACACGTCAGTACCCTACAAATTACAATGCATATCAGTCTGCCCTATAGGCTTTATATCCCATTCTGACCTGAGATCAGATTCATACGATGTTTCCGCCGGACACACACTGGTCTGATGAACCCATTCTGACCTGAGATCAGATTAAAAAAATGTCAGTCGCTCTTCGATTAAAAAAAAATAGCAGACCTACAAGCTCGTATCGCGCCACTCGGTGGCGCGATATGAGCTTGTAGATCTGCTATTTTTAAATAGCTAAAGCATAACATGATGCCAACACCAAAATGGGTGCCCGGTCAGAATGGGATATACTGGGTGACCCAAAGCAGGTTGCTCACTGTGATTATGTAGATTTCATCCTCACGGCTATCATGATTGGTAGACAGGTATTGATGAGGGGTTGGAAAGCGTCGGGGAGTCCCTCATTCCACGACTGGTTTGTGGAGATAGGCAGGGTTGCAGCATACGAAGTCATATAGGAGGTCCGACAGACTGGATAAATATATCTGTAAATGGGGAGGATACATAATGCATATTTGCTGTCAGAGATCCCGTTGCGGAGTGAGCGCAACATCCTTTTCTATTTCCTTGGATACAGTGTAAAATAATGCTGCCCAGGTTCAATGGCATTGTCTTAATTTCTTTTTCTCTTTCTTTCCCTTTTTTATGTTTTTTAATTTTATTTATTTATTTATTTATTTTGTATTGTACTGTATTTTATTGTATTGTATTGTCTGTATTGTATTATCTTTTCTGTAAAGGTTTGGTAGTGTAGTGTATTGTATTGTATGTGAAAAAGCAATAATACTACTTTGAATCATAAAGAAAAACAATTCATATCAGTACCCTGCAGTGGCAGTAATGTACTCACGTACTGCACTTAAATAGGCGACATAAGGTGACATGCGTAATGCTGTGAAAAATATTTTTTACCACAATGACGAACTTGTGAAATGGGACTTTCTGCGTAATGACTACTTTCACTTTTGGTATATTTTGATGCCAATACTGTACTCTTAGCAATTTAGTAAATTAGTACATTGTGGCATTGATTACTTAAGACAAAAAAAAGTCTTCTTCCACCACAGCACATCAGTACAGTCAAATCAGTAGCTGCCCTGCATAACAGTAGGCCTACTCTGTACTGGAGAGACAGACAGTAGGAAAACTTAGAAAGAAAGAGTTTAGGAGAAACAGACAGTATAGCTTTTCTGTGGACTTGATGCCCCGCTCTCTGGCTCTTGGTCAGAAAAGCTGATCTCAGCCATCTGTTGTGGGGGGGGGGGGGGGGGGGGGGGGGGGCAGAGAGAGAGAGAGAGAGAGAGAGAGAGAGAGAGAGAGAGAGAGAGAGAAATGTGAGTCTGTTGGCTCTGTTGCAATGTGTGTGATACTGTAGATTCCAGTTGCTGGAAAGAGGAATATGTCAGATTTAGAGCTACAGTCTGCACATGTGGAGTAGGGTGTTTGTCTCTACTCACCTGGGCTGTGTGCTATTTATATAACCACTGCTTCTCTCTGCTCCTGCAGGTTGGGGAGACTCGTTGTAAAAAGGTCTGCACGTCCAAGTCGGACCTTCGCACCAACGACTTCAGCATCGTGGGTTCTCTGCCGCGGGACTTTGAGCTGTCAAACTTTGACTGCTACGGCAAAGCCGTTGACCTCGGGTCAACGGGCAAGTCCAAGGCCAAGCAGAAGAAGCCGCCTCCTCCGAAACCGGTCATCCCCTCCGCCGCCAAGCGCGTTGACCTGTACGCCCGCGCACTGTTCCCCTTCACCTTCCTCTTCT
Organism: Protomyctophum parallelum; assembly: GCF_964188405.1. Taxonomy (NCBI): domain Eukaryota; kingdom Metazoa; phylum Chordata; class Actinopteri; order Myctophiformes; family Myctophidae; genus Protomyctophum; species Protomyctophum parallelum. The sequence goes on along the minus strand of NC_139711.1, from coordinate 5,966,435 downwards.
TCAACGTCATTTACTGGTCCGTGTACCTGTGAACGGCCTCCCCCACCTCCTCCCTTACCTCCTCTACCTCGCGACACAAGCTCCTTACTGCTCACTGTTTACTTAACCCATTCTGACCGGGCACCCATTTTGGTGTCGGCATCATGTTATGCTTTAGCTATTTAAAAATAGCAGATCTACAAGCTCATATCGCGCCACCGAGTGGCGCGATACGAGCTTGTAGGTCTGCTATTTTTGAAAAATCGAAGAGCGACTGACATTTCTAGAATCTGATCTCAGGTCAGAATGGGTTCATCAGACCAGTGTGTGTCCGGCGGAAACCTCGTATGAATCTGATCTCAGGTCAGAATGGGTTAAAGGGTTTCACTACAAAATGATAGATATCCACAGTGTTGATGTCAGTGCTGCTCAGAAGCGATATGCTTATTATACACAGTGCCATTAGAGTTGTTCTACCTATACCCGTGCACTTCTATTTTTTGAAACATATTGAACAAAAGAATATCCTAAGAGTTTTTCTACCTTTGTAAAAAAAAAATGGATTCGTGGCGTTTTGTAGTGAAACCCTGGTTTTATTGATATTGGTACTAGAGAGAAAGGTACAGCATCGCAGGATGAATTGTTGTGATGTGTTCAAGTAAATCCACAAGAGTGTATAAGTAAATCCACAATCAAAAAGATAAGATAACGTATTAAAAATAATACTGCAGAGATCTATGAAAGAGCATTGTAAATAAGTACCGTATTAAAGTTACAACTTTTATTTAGCCTTCAGTACAATGTGTGCCATTGTAGGCTACTGTAAGTACCTTGCATGTTGAAAATTGCACGTATATGTAATATATAATATATAAATATATAATTATGTTTATTTATTAGAGTTGTGCTATGATTTGCAAAGACTCTCTGTGTGGATCTGTGAAAGGCCTCGTAAGCTGTTCTGATGGTCAATGTGACACTGCCACTCCATTAACTGTAACGTTTGGTAATGTGAGCTTTCACTCCCCCAGTCCAACACACTCATATCTTGAATAAATGGGTCACTCCTGTGTGGCCATGTGTTTTTGCCACATGTGAAATTTAAAAGCAAACTATTAAAGTTATGAAAACCTTAATGTGTCGGAATAGTGTTGCTTTTTTTTTTTAACCCATTTAGGCCTGACCTTATAATTTAAAAGAATTCTTCTAAATCCTAAAAATAAATATTTTCACGATTTTAAAATGAATTAGCTTCTCTTGTTGAGACTTAAATAAAGCATAACAACAAACAAAAACACCAGCCCAAACCTCTGGACATAACAGTTTAGGGTGCAGGCAAAAAGGATGCTGTTCTTCTCCAGCTTTAATTTGTGGCTGGTTGATTGAAGGTGTGTCCCAAATCTCCTCATTGCTCCTTCAATCTCCACTGTCACAGTCAACTCTCCACTCACCATGGAGCACTGAAAAGCGGCCAAATAGGGCTCTAAACTTGTCAGATAAATAGATTTTACAGAACCACATGATTTATGATGAATTAGATGTGGTAAATTGAAATAATTAAAAAACAAAGTGGGGAAACGACTGTGTCACCTGTAGTCATAACTCACTATTAGCTGCTTATCTGTCACATTTTAGACAAACTGCCAATATTCCGCCTCTAAATCATCAGTTTTTCAAATTTTTTCATCCCTAGCTAAGGGGGAGATGAAGCAGGGACCCCCCCTACAAATTTTATTACATTTTTTTATAGATTTCATAGACTTTGACAGCTCTGTCATCAGTGCATTGGATTAATGTTAATGTCACTGTGTATTTTCAAACTTTTTACCCCTTAAACCATCAATCAGTAGTTAAAGGACCACTTCACCACTTTTCAATATCTTCATATAATATAGGTCCTCAGTTGGTAACCAAATGAACCCTTATAAATCTTTAACTCTTGACAATGTAAAATTAATTATCTTTCAGGCCCATTTGAAAAGATATGGCAGTGCTCTACCAGTGATTCTCATCATTTTAATTTGAAGGATGCCCAGTTTGACATGCATATAGGCTACTGACCCCCATTGAATGCCATTTATATCTGGGACCTCAATTTATTATAACTTGTATTGGTTTATTCAATCAATGTCAACTTCACTTTGAGAGAGTGTACAAATTGTATACAATTTGTACACTCCATTTGTACACCTTCTAAGGCCTCACTCACACGTAAGACACACGCAAGACACACTTGTGTCCTGTGTATTCTGTATGTCATGGCCGCCTCAGTGCATTTCCAAGTCACACGGTTTGAAGACACAAGCTTGTTGCATGGCTGTCTTCTGCCCTCCCCTCCCCCACATGGACGGACTGCATCAGAAATGTGGACCTCTATGGGGACCTACCAGGCTACCACGGGTCACAGAGAGAGAGAGAGAGAGAAGGATGAGGCTGGGACTGCCTGGGTCGCATTGAGGCAAGTAAATTGACTCTATGCGAGCCAATTCAGTCCTCCTGTTGAGGACCCCTGGTTTAGAGAGGGGGGAGAGAGAGAGTGTGTGTGTGTGTGTGTGTGTGTGTGTGTGTGTGTGTGTGTGTGTGTGTGTGTGTGTGTGTGTGTGTGTGTGTGTGTGTGTGTGTTGTGCAGTGGCAGCTACCTGTGCGTATTAGCCTACAGTAGATTGTATACTCCTGAGAGTTCTTAGAGAGAAGAACCCATGCATTGATCTCCTGCACTGAGATGCGCATTAAGCATCAGCACATGTAGCTGCTTCTTCCGCAGAGCTCTGACCAGCAGCTCTGATCCACCAAAAAACCAATATACATTATTCATAGCAAACATACAGGGGCAATACGCCCTCTGACTATCATTGCGAGACGTCCCATGAACGCTGTCTGCGGCGTAATGAGGCGAGATAGATGGCCACCTGATGTCATGCCATTGACATTGAACTCGGCGCAGTGGAGCAGAGTGGATAGCTGCCCCGGCCTGATGAACGCCTAAAGGACAACACAAATGTAACCACCGAGATAAGGGTTGTTTGGAGATGTTTGCTCTCACACGCACGCACACACGCACGCACGCACACACACGCACGCACACACACACACACACAGGGCACCTCCAGCCCCCTGTATCCATCCTAGTGTCTCATTTCCAACACTGAATTGAGAGTTTGCTCTTTAGTGCCCTCTACAGGGCAAGGCTGTTAGAATCACAGTCACTGTAGTGTTGTACTGGTTCTCCACACATACTGTAGAAGGCATTTTGACATGGTGAGTCGCTCACATGGATGACATTAGAAATTACACATGTTTATAAAGAGTACAAACGCAAGATAATTCTTTCAAGAAATGAAAATGAAAAACAAGAATTGTTTCAGCATAAAGAATGATCAATTGTACAATTTTAGACCAAAAGGTGAAGCGACCTCTTATAGCGACAACATGAGGCCGATTTGAACACTTCAGGGTGGTGGTTGTTCATTGGCATACTGGTAGTGTCCGTGCAAAGTTTCACACAGAGCGAATGCATTATTTGTGACATTCCGTGCAAACGAATCCCCACTTACGAACTTTAAAAGCCAATAGCTGGTGTGAGGTTTGGACCAAATCTGTAGGAGTAGGTATAGAAGCAAAAATGAGTTGCAGCATGAGCCAAGTAATGTCTTTGGGGTTAGAGGGTCTTCCTTCCTTATAGCCTATACAGGGTTGCATGGCAACCGGTCCAGCGATGTCGGAGATTAGCTGTTAGCACACACACACACACACACACACACACACACACACACACACACACACACACACACACACACACACACACACACACACACACACACACACACAAGCCTGGTGGAGATAATCTTCTTCTGCATTTAAAATGGAAAGCACGTGGCATATTCTTCAGTAGCCTAAAAATAGGAAAATCGGTCCTTCATGTGTTAATAAGGACATCCTGGTCAGAACAACATCTCATGATTGCTTTGATCGCTGAGGCAGGACTGTCACTTCTCAGCAGTGTGTGTGTGTGTGTGTGTGTGTGTGTGTGTGTGTGTGTGTGTGTGTGTGTGCGCGCGCGCGCGTGCGTGCGCGCGTGCGTGCGTGCGTGCGTGCGTGCGTGCGTGCGTGCGTGCGTGCGTGCATGTTGCTCCCACTGTTTGCCAGCTCAGTAACCTATGTCAGCCAGTCAGGTTTCTAATCCAACAGGATCTGTCAGCAGGAGGCTAGCAGAAGGTCAGTACCGCTATACTGTAGGTCTAATACTGCACTTGACTTTATAATAGAATGGTGTTGAATCACCTGTACATCCTCTGTGGAACATTTTTGTGCTGAACCCGTTAATTAAGAGTGCTCACACATGCATTATGTTGAAAATAAGGTGACTTGAATACTAAAATATGTATGTTTATATAATGTGTGCATGTACTGTATGTATGTGTTTGTATGTGTGTAAGTGATATGTAGGTCTACTGAATGTTCTTGTTTGTTGTAAAGAAGACCTCGCTGAATGTTTTGGTTTGAGATTAACCACTTAAACCAGGGGTTAACCTGCAGGGCTCTGTGACCCACCTGATTGATTGATGAACTTTTTTCCCACCTACTTTCAGTAGAACGACATGAGACCAGGCTGAAAGTGGACATTTCCATGCTCTGTCTCACGGACGTTGGTGTTGAGGTCCTGTTCAGTGGTGCAACCACTCCATTATGGAGCTATGTGTGTGGCTGGGTGGCTGGCTGGCTGGCTGGCTGGCTGGGTGGGTATGAGCACGAAAATAGCATGGTTGTTTTTTACCACCTGTGCGCAACCTAACACACACAAACACACACACACACACACACACACACACACACACACACACACACACACACACACACACACACACACACACACACACACACACACACACATATTAACTGTATATGTGATGATTTCGGGTGTGCCAGTACAGTACAGTGACAGTACAGTGCAGTACAGGGTACAGTAGAGGGACCCCCACACAGTAACTCTGTCATTTCTCAACCATTTCGGACGTGGGGCGGCTCGCCGGAATCGGCCTCACCCCCTGGACGCGTTTCTGGGGGTCTGGGTGTTCCAGGGATCCCCCTGGGGACTCCCCGGGGACCCCCAGAGACTGCCACATGGTAACTCTCTCATTTCTCTACCGTTTCGGACGTGGGGCGTCCACTCAGTTGCACCACTCACTTCACACGGCTGTGATTTTTGTTAGTGTGACAATGGAGGCTCAGGAATGCGTATATCTATTCTACGTCTGAGCATAGACATGGTAATGCCCTGCCTGCCTCTGATTGGCCTACCGACACCATAGACCGACACTGCCGGCCTTAGCAGAGTTTCCTCCTAGGTGGGTAGCTCTATGCTGGATAGTCTGATGCGAGGTTACTCCTTGGTGGGAGATAAATAAATAATACAAGTACGATATAATACAAATACAATACAGTAACTTTTATTCATATTCTTAACGTATATTCTTTATGCCGTTTATTTACATACAGGTGTAAACGGTACAGACGGTACAACTATATAATCTTCTATGTTGGCCAATGGGAGCTGCCCATGCAGTACAACTACAGTATACCTTATACCGTCTTCTACTGTTGGTCATTGGGAGCTGCAGACCATTTTTAACCACAGTATTCTACTGTTGGTTAATGGTTGGATACTTGTAGCTTAAATTCAAGTAGTTCACATGGTGCATTAATGAGGATTAATGTTTAATTATCAAACAGACCGAGCTGTTTCTCTCTCTCTCTCTCTCTCTCTGGACTAGGCAATGCTCCCTGCTTGTTAGACTAGTTGATGCTGAATTTAGAAGGTTGTGAATGGAATCCTTTTTGTTGCAAATCGATCTAAATGAACCGTTTAATGGGCCTTGTTGAATATTCCTCTACTAATTGTTCCCACCGTTTCCTGGTGACACATGACCATATAAGCCTCCTCTGCATCTTTTACTTTACACTCTAATCAATTGGCACTGTGCCGTGGGATCACGATGCCACCCGCGCCTCCTCAAAATAGGGCAGAAAATCGGTGTTTTCCCTGATTTCTCAGGTTTCCTCTGTGCCAGTCTGTGTCATATTTTGGTTACAGGCCCAGAGAGGAACATATTGGCATATACATGCTGATGTCATGAACACCAGTAGACACCGGTGAAAAACCTACAACCTTGTTATGTGTTTGTCAACGTGATCACTGAGTTTAGCATCTTCATTAACTACACATATCATTTAATCATACATTATTTGTATTATTTATAGAATAATGTGTGTGTTTAAAACCAAAGGAAAATGGGACAGAAACATAATGTATAAATTGATATATGTACTCTTCCCTATTGCTTTTGCTCCTGGACTGATCTTTTATTATTTACCACGCTCGGCTGGGCATTTATCAAATCTCCTTTTCATTTGTGACAGGACATGCAGGCTGGTCTCTTGTTTCTCCGGGGAGGAAAGCTGGTTTCAAAAGGCAGATCGAAGGGAACAGCACAACAAAACAACAGCCAAGTGGAAAAAGTCATTTAGCTTCTGAATCACTTAGCTGACTTATATTTCCCCATGGAGCCAAACCAAACCAACCACATCCACTTGCTTTGTCTCTCGACCATCTGTCTCTTTGTCTCTCCCTCTATTTATTTCTCTTTCTCTCTTTCTCTCTTTCTCTCTTTCTAAGTACAGGTGACTGTGAGTGTGCATGTGTGCGTGTGTGCGTGTGTGTGTGTGTGTGTGTGTGTGTGTGTGTGTGTGTGTGTGTGTGCGTGTGTGTGCGCGTGTGTGCGTGTGTGCGTGTGTGTGCGGGCACGTTTGTGCGCGTGATGGCCCGGCAGTTAACCGGAGGGCTGGGACTATTTTCCTGCGCTGACTGCCATCAGAGGTGCCAGCATGTGCTTCAGTGGGGACGCTGCCAATGGCCAGGTGGGCTGGATGCAGGCTCCTCATAGAATATGCATCCCTTGATCTCTACTTAACCCATTCTGACCTGAGATCAGATTCATAACGAGGTTTCCGCTGGACACACTGGTCTGATGAACCCATTCTGACCTGAGATCAGATTCTAAAAATGTCAGTCGTTCTTCGATTTTTCAAAAAATAGCAGACCTACAAGCTCGTATCGCGCCACTCGGTGGCGCGATATGAGCTTGTAGATCTGCTATTTTTCAATAGCTAAAGCATGACATGATGCTGACACCAAAATGCGTGCCCGTTCAGAATGGGTTAAATCGGAACACTCAAGAAATCCCCCTGCCCCCCATCCCCCCTGCCCACATGAACACTCACACAGTCCACATGGGAGGTATACTTTCACTTCACTTGAGTATTCCCTTTTTTCAATACGTTATAATTTACAATTTATAGGCATTTAGCATTTATATTCAGAAAAAATATACCTTAACCCCCTCTTGCCTTGTTTTAGACCAGCTACATTCAAAAATAGCTTATCTACAAGCTGACAAAGCTTGTAGATTGTCTCTTTTAACTATTATTTGAAATAGGGCTTATAAGTGGTTAATTCATAATAGCTATATTTTTACTTATGTTTGGGTCCCCAAGGTCCCCAAGAGTCCCTTCCTAGAAATGTAATGGAGTCAAAAGTGACTCCACTCTATGATTGATAGTGTCCACATGCTGACAGGTTAATGTTCTCCTGGTTTGAGCAGTGCAGTTTGGCACAGTGTGGGATCGGATAGGATCATTAAAAGGATCATTAAAAGGATATAGTTACAATCCAATTACATCAGTCTCGTAGCAGTAGATGCACCCACCACTTCAACCTATAGACAAGGTCAAATAGTTTTAAAGGTATATTCAGTGATTTCACTCAAAAAAACCTTAGGTTTCGTTTTTGGCTGTGGGACCCAGCCTTTCGTCCAATCAGGATAGAGAATCAAAAACGAAACCTAAGGTTTTTTGACCCCCAGGGGTTAACTGGGGACAGGGAGGAACTCCTTATATGGCCAGCACACTCTATAGTAGGGAGGATTATCACAACAAAACAAAAGTGATATTTGAATTAAGTGAAATCACTGAATATACCTTTAAAGAAATGTTGCTCAGACAATGTAAGAACGTATATATATAGGCTGTTCGAAAATGGCCGATCTACAGGCCCACACAACCGTTGTGAGCTTGTAGATCTGCTATAAAAGGGGGTCGCTGGCACAAAATATATTCCAATGGGAGTCTGCAACAAAATACAAATCACATTATACCAACAATCTAAACTAAAGCCCAGTCCACACAGTCACCACACCACACCAACATGCAGCGGTCTGAATTGACCAGTTACTGTACAGTAGGTGTGAGTGTGCACATTTTGGGATAATATTGACAAATGGTTGCAAGTGGTTACTTTGCGATTAATCATTGACTGCACGGGCTTATTGTGGTATAGGCTAGATTCACTGACATAAGTGTTGTTTTCACAGACAATGCAATTTGGGAACCTATTCTGTTAAACAAAGAAGATGCAGTCTGTCAAGTGAATGCAGTGACAAATTATGTAACACTATAGTGCTGTCCATGGTGCTGAAATGTATCACCGCTCTCCATGCATGCTGTGTGTGGAGCCGGCTCTGCTCTCAGCCTAAACTATAGGACTTGATCCTATCCTATAGGCCTATAAATAAATCAAATCAAACATAATTCGTCACATGATTATCATGTGCATTCGCCCTTGCATCTCATAAAGTCTATAATTAATACTCCGTATATGCTGGCTTGTAAAAAGAAAGTTTTACCACTTTTCGCCCATGCGTTTTTAATTTGAAGATTATCATTATTCATTATCACTATATATTTTTTTGATTAGTTGAGCTTAATTCAGTTTTCATATAAAATATGTTTTTTCATATAGCTGTAATATTCCTGCAGGCCGCCGCCTATATAGTCAAGGCATTAATAATCGTATTATATGCTGATTAATGTAATGTTTAAGCGATTTGGCGTCCCTCCCCTTGACATTTAGATCGGATAGGCTACTAGACAGAAAACGGAGGGCATAGAGAGAGAACATGATGACG